>NW_028320512.1:0-52539 GCF_062004578.1 Staurois parvus | reverse complement strand
GGGGCACTAATCCTCCCCACTGGCACCAACGAAGGGGCACTAATCCTCCCCACTGACACCAACGAAGGGGCACTATTCCTTCCACTGACACCAACGATGGGGCAATATTCCTCCCCACTGACACCAAAGATGAGAAACTATTCCTCCCCACTGACACCAACGATGGGGAAACGATGGGGCACTATTCCTCCCCACTGGCACCAACGATGGGGCACTAATCCTCCCACTGACACCAACGATGGGGCACTATTCCTCCCCACTGACACCAACGAAGGGGCACTATTCCTTCGACTGACACCAACGATGGGGCAATATTCCTCCCCACTGACACCAACGATGGGGCACTAATCCTCCCCACTGGCACCAAAGATGGGGCACTAATCCTCCCCACTGGCACCAACGAAGGGGCACTAATCCTCCCCACTGACACCAACGAAGGGGCACTATTCCTTCCACTGACACCAACGATGGGGCAATATTCCTCCCCACTGACACCAAAGATGAGAAACTATTCCTCCCCACTGACACCAACGATGGGGAAACGATGGGGCACTATTCCTCCCCACTGGCACCAACGATGGGGCACTAATCCTCCCCGCTGGCACCAACGATGGGGCACAGTTCCTCCCCGCTGGCACCAACGATGGGGCACAGTTCCTCCCGCTGACACCAACGATGGGGCACTGTTCCTCCCCGCTGGCACCAACGATGGGGCACTGTTCCTCCCCCGCTGGCACCAACGATGGGGCACTGTTCCTCCCCGCTGGCACCAACGATGGGGCACTGTTCCTCCCCGCTGGCACCAACGATGGGGCACAGTTCCTCCCCGCTGGCACCAACGATGGGGCACAGTTCCTCCCCGCTGGCACCAACGATGGGGCACAGTTCCTCCCCGCTGGCACCAACGATGGGGCACAGTTCCTCCCCGCTGGCACCAACGATGGGGCACAGTTCCTCCCCGCTGGCACCAACGATGGGGCACAGTTCCTCCCCGCTGGCACCAACGATGGGGCACAGTTCCTCCCCGCTGGCACCAACGATGGGGCACAGTTCCTCCCCGCTGGCACCAACGATGGGGCACAGTTCCTCCCCGCTGGCACCAACGATGGGGCACAGTTCCTCCCCGCTGGCACCAACGATGGGGCACAGTTCCTCCCCGCTGGCACCAACGATGGGGCACAGTTCCTCCCCGCTGGCACCAACGATGGGGCACAGTTCCTCCCCGCTGGCACCAACGATGGGGCACAGTTCCTCCCCGCTGGCACCAACGATGGGGCACAGTTCCTCCCCGCTGGCACCAACGATGGGGCACAGTTCCTCCCCGCTGGCACCAACGATGGGGCACAGTTCCTCCCCGCTGGCACCAACGATGGGGCACAGTTCCTCCCCGCTGGCACCAACGATGGGGCACAGTTCCTCCCCGCTGGCACCAACGATGGGGCACAGTTCCTCCCCGCTGGCACCAACGATGGGGCACTGTTCCTCCCCGCTGGCACCAACGATGGGGCACTGTTCCTCCCCGCTGGCACCAACGATGGGGCACTGTTCCTCCCCGCTGGCACCAACGATGGGGCACTGTTCCTCCCCGCTGGCACCAACGATGGGGCACTGTTCCTCCCCGCTGGCACCAACGATGGGGCACTGTTCCTCCCCGCTGGCACCAACGATGGGGCACTGTTCCTCCCCGCTGGCACCAACGATGGGGCACTGTTCCTCCCCGCTGGCACCAACGATGGGGCACTGTTCCTCCCCGCTGGCACCAACGATGGGGCACTGTTCCTCCCCGCTGGCACCAACGATGGGGCACTGTTCCTCCCCGCTGGCACCAACGATGGGGCACTGTTCCTCCCCGCTGGCACCAACGATGGGGCACTGTTCCTCCCCGCTGGCACCAACGATGGGGCACTGTTCCTCCCCGCTGGCACCAACGATGGGGCACTGTTCCTCCCCGCTGGCACCAACGATGGGGCACTGTTCCTCCCCGCTGGCACCAACGATGGGGCACTGTTCCTCCCCGCTGGCACCAACGATGGGGCACTGTTCCTCCCCGCTGGCACCAACGATGGGGCACTGTTCCTCCCCGCTGGCACCAACGATGGGGCACTGTTCCTCCCGCTGGCACCAACGATGGGGCACTGTTCCTCCCGCTGGCACCAACGATGGGGCACTGTTCCTCCCCGCTGGCACCAACGATGGGGCACTGTTCCTCCCCGCTGGCACCAACGATGGGGCACTGTTCCTCCCCGCTGGCACCAACGATGGGGCACTGTTCCTCCCCGCTGGCACCAACGATGGGGCACTGTTCCTCCCCGCTGGCACCAACGATGGGGCACTGTTCCTCCCCGCTGGCACCAACGATGGGGCACTGTTCCTCCCCGCTGGCACCAACGATGGGGCACTGTTCCTCCCCGCTGGCACCAACGATGGGGCACTGTTCCTCCCCGCTGACACCAACGATGGGGCACTGTTCCTCCCCGCTGACACCAACGATGGGGCACTGTTCCTCCCCGCTGACACCAACGATGGGGCACTGTTCCTCCCCGCTGACACCAACGATGGGGCACTGTTCCTCCCCGCTGACACCAACGATGGGGCACTGTTCCTCCCCGCTGACACCAACGATGGGCACTGTTCCTCCCCGCTGACACCAACGATGGGGCACTGTTCCTCCCCGCTGACACCAACGATGGGGCACTGTTCCTACCCGCTGGCACCAACGATGGGGCACTATTCCTCCCCGCTGGCACCAACGATGGGGCACTATTCCTTCCCCCTGATACCAACGATGGGGCAATATTCCTTCCCCCTGATACCAACGATGGGGCAATATTCCTCCCACTAACTCCAAAGATTGGACACTATTCCTCCCCACTGACACCAACGATGGGGAACTATTCCTCCCCGCTGACACCAGCGCGGGGGCACTTTTCCTCCCCGCTGACACCAAGGATGGGGCACTATTCCTCTCCACTGACACCAAGGATGGGGCACTATTCCTCCCCACTGACACCAAGGATGGGGCACTATTCCTCCCCACTGACACCAACGATGGGGCACTATTCCTCCCCACTGACACCAACGATGGGGCACTATTCCTCCCCACTGACACCAACGATGGGGCACTATTCCTCCCCACTGACACCAACGATGGGGCACTATTCCTCCCCACTGACACCAACGATGGGGCACTATTCCTCCCCACTGACACCAACGATGGGGCACTATTCCTCCCCACTGACACCAACGATGGGGCACTATTCCTCCCCACTGACACCAACGATGGGGCACTATTCCTCCCCCACTGACACCAACGATGGGGCACTATTCCTCCCCACTGACACCAACGATGGGGCACTATTCCTCCCCACTGACACCAACTATGGGGCACTATTCCTCCCCACTGACACCAACGATGGGGCACTATTCCTCCCCACTGACACCAACGATGGGGCACTATTCCTCCCCACTGACACCAACGATGGGGCACTATTCCTCCCCACTGACACCAACGATGGGGCACTATTCCTCCCCACTGACACCAACGATGGGGCACTATTCCTCCCCACTGACACCAACGATGGGGCACTATTCCTCCCCACTGACACCAACGATGGGGCACTATTCCTCCCCACTGACACCAACGATGGGGCACTATTCCTCCCCACTGACACCAACGATGGGGCACTATTCCTCCCCACTGACACCAACGATGGGGCACTATTCCTCCCCACTGACACCAACGATGGGGCACTATTCCTCCCCACTGACACCAACGATGGGGCACTATTCCTCCCCACTGACACCAACGATGGGGCACTATTCCTCCCCACTGACACCAACGATGGGGCACTATTTCCTCCCCACTGACACCAACGATGGGGCACTATTCCTCCCCACTGACACCAACGATGGGGCACTATTCCTCCCCACTGACACCAACGATGGGGCACTATTCCTCCCCACTGACACCAACGATGGGGCACTATTCCTCCCCACTGACACCAACGATGGGGCACTATTCCTCCCCACTGACACCAACGATGGGGCACTATTCCTCCCCACTGACACCAACGATGGGGCACTATTCCTCCCCACTGACACCAACGATGGGGCACTATTCCTCCCCACTGACACCAACGATGGGGCACTATTCCTCCCCACTGACACCAACGATGGGGCACTATTCCTCCCCACTGACACCAACGATGGGGCACTATTCCTCCCCACTGACACCAACGATGGGGCACTATTCCTCCCCACTGACACCAACGATGGGGCACTATTCCTCCCCACTGACACCAACGATGGGGCACTATTCCTCCCCTCTGACACCAACGATGGGGCAATATTCCTCCCACTAACTCCAAAGATGGGGCACCATTTATCCCACTGTCACTATTGATGAGCGATGTGAATGGAGGGTTTTTTTTTTTTTAAGGAATTTGTTTCTTTTTTTGGCCCTTGGGGCAATATTCTTCTCACTGACATTAATAATGGGACATAATTCCTCTCACTGAAACCAGTGATGGAGCACTATTCCTGCAACTGACACCAACACTGAGGCACTATTCTTCCCCACTGACACCAACGAACTATTTATCCCACTGACACCAATGATGGGGCACTATTCCTTCCACTAACTGCAACGATGGGATACTATTCCTCCCCACTGACACCAACGATGGGGCACTATTCCTCCCCACTGACACCAACGATGGGGCACTATTCCTCCCACTGATACCAGTGATGGGGCACTATTTCTCCCACTGATATCAGAAACACTGGGGGGGCAGTTGTGGTAACACTGAGGGGGCATAAACACTGGGGGGGGGGCAGTTGTAACATGGGTAGGGGGGAAAACACTGGGGTGAGGGCAGAAACACTGGGGGGATGGAGGCAGTTGTGGTAGCACTGGGGGGCAGAAACACTGGGGGGGATGGGTCAGTTGTGGTAACATGAGTGGGGCAGAAATACTAGGAGGAGGGTGGGGGCAATTTTAGTACCACTGGGGGTGGAGTTGTGGTAACACGGGGGGAGGAACAATGGGGTGGAGGGAAGAAACACAGCTGGATGTGGGCAGTTGTGGTAACACGGGGGGGGCAGAAACACTGGGGTGGAAGGCAGAAACACTGGGGGGATGGGGGCAGTTGTAAAACTGGGGGGGCAGAAACACTGGGGGGATGTGGGCAGCTGTGGCAACACTGGGGGGGACAGAAACACTGGGGGGCATGGGGGAATTTGTAACAGGAGGGGGGCAGAAAGACTCGGTGGGAGGGTGGGGGCAGTTGTATTGACACTTTGGGGTAGAAAAACTGGGGGGGGGGGCAGAAACACTGGGGTGGAGGGCAGAAACACAGGCAGAGATGGGGGCAGTTGCGGTAACACTGGGGGGGGCAGAAACACTGAGGGGAGATGGGGGCAGTTGTGGTAACACTGGGGGGGCAGAAACACTGGGGTGGAGGGCAGAAACACAGGCAGAGATGGGGGCAGTTGCGGTAACACTGGGGGGGGGCAGAAACACTGAGGGGAGATGGGGGCAGTTGTGGTAACACTGGGGGGGCAGAAACACTGGGGGGGAAGTTGTGGTAACATGGGGGGTAGAAACACTGGGGGGGATGGGGGCAGTTGTGGTAACACTGGGGATGGGGGGCAGAAACACTGGGGAAGAAGTTGTAACATGGGGGGGCAGAAACACTGGGGGGGGATGTGGGCAGTTGTGGTGGGGGGGGTGGATGCAGTTGTAGTAACACTGGGAGACAGAAACACGGGGGGGAGTGAGTTGTGGAAATACGGGGAGGGGCAGAAACACTGGTGGGAGGGAAGAAAGACTTGATGAAATGGGGGCAGTTGTGGTAACACGGGGGGGGGGGGGCAGAAACACTGGGGGGCATGGGGGAAGTTGTAACAGGAGGCGGGCAGAAAGACTCGGTGGGAGGGTGGGGGCAGTTGTATTAACACTGGGGGGTAGAAAAACTGGGGGGGGGGCAGAAACACTGGGGTGGAGGGCAGAAACACAGGCAGAGATGGGGGCAGTTGCAGTAACACTGGGGATGGGGGGCAGAAACACTGGGGAAGAAGTTGTAACATGGGGGGGCAGAAACACTGGGGGGGGGGGGTGGAGGCAGTTGTGGTAAGACGGGGGGACAGAAACACTGGGGGGGGCAGAAATATTTGGGGGAGATATGGGCAGTTGTGGTAACACTGGAGGGGTGGCAGAAAAACTGGAGTGGAGGTCAGAAACACTGGGGGGGGGGTGGGGGCAGTTGTGGTAAGACGGGGGGACAGAAACAGTGGGGGGGGCAGAAATATTTGGGGGAGATGGGGCAGTTGTGGTAACACGGGGGGGCAGAAACACTGGGGGGGGGATGGAGGCAGTTGTGGTAACTTGGGGGGGGGGAGAAACACTGGGGGGGGTGGAGGCAGTTGTGGTAAGACGGGGGGGACAGAAACACTGGGGGGGGCAGAAATATTTGGGGGAGAATTGGGCAGTTGTGGTAACACTGGGGATGGGGGGCAGAAACACTGGGGAAGAAGTTGTAACATGGGGGGGCAGAAACACTGGGGGGGTGGGGGCAGTTGTGGTAAGACGGGGGGACAGAAACACTGGGGGGGCAGAAATATTTGGGGGAGATGGGGCAGTTGTGGTAACACTGGGGGGGGCAGAAACACTGGGGGGGCAGTTGTAACATGGGGAGGGGGGAAAAACACTGGGGTGGAGGGCAGGAACACTGGGGGGGAAGGGAGCAGTTGTGGAAACATGGGGGGCAGAAATACTGGGGGGAGGGTGGGGGCAGCTGAAGTAACACTGGGGGGGGCAGAAACACTGTGGTGGAGGAAATAACACTGGGGTGGGGGATGGGGGCAGTTGTGGTAACACTGGGGGGGGGCAGAAAAACTGGGGGGGGGCAGATGTAGTAACTCTGGGGGGGCAGTTGTGGTAACATGGGGGGGAAGGACGGGGGTGAGGGTGGGGGCAGTAGTAGTAATACTGGGGGGGGCAGAAACACTGGGGGGGATGGGGGCAGTTGTGGAAACATGGGGGGACAGAAACACTGGGGGGCAGAAATATTTGGGTAGTTGTGGTAACACTGGGGGGGGCAGAAACACTGGGGGGCAGTTGTGGTAACACTGGGGGGGCAGTAACACTGGGGGGAAGTTGTGGTAACATGAGGGGGGCAGAAAAACTGGGGGGGATGAGGCAGATGTAGTAACTCTGGGGGGGGGGCAGAAACACTGGGGGGGATAGGGCAGATGTAGTAACTCTGGGGGGGCAGAAAAACTGGGTGGGGTGGGGCAGATGTAGTAACTCTGGGGGGGGGGCAGTTGTGGTAACATGGGAAAGACTGGGGTGAGGGTGGGGGCAGTAGTAGTAATACTGGGGGAGGCAGAAACACTGGGGGGGATGGGGGCAGTTGTGGTAACACGGGGGGGCACTTGAGGTGACGCTGAGAGGGGGGGCACTTGAGGTATGGGGGGTGACAGGCGATGGTGGAGCTCCAGGTATGCCCCCCCCATCATTTATTAGTCTCTCGATAAAATTCCCCCCCCCACATCATCCAGCACTCACTCAGCCTCTTCCTCCTCTCCACCCCCGGCCTTCTCCTCACCTCCTCAGTTGGGCTCCCCCGGTCGCCATCTTGCCCCCCCCGGACCCCGTTTCTCTCAGCTCCCGTCTGTCTCTGCTCCATCCTTCCTCCGGCTCCGATTCCTCTCTGTGACATCAGAAGATGGCCGCCGAAGGAAAGGAAAGCGATGTTTATGAAGGAAGGGAGACATCTCTGGCGGGGAGCAGTATTACCGCCATGGAACACATACAGGCACAGTAAAATCTAGTGGCGGAATTTAGAAAAACCCACTAAAGTCACCACAACACTGATTAATTCTATGGGAAAATCAATAAAACGATATCAGATTTATTTTGGTTGTCACTCAAAATATGTAGGCCTGAAAAGTGAGGTGGAAGGCTGTGATAGGCAGGCAGAGCGAATAGCTCCACCTCCAGGCTGTGATTGGCAGTGATTAGCTCCACCTCCAGGCTATGATAGGCAGTGATTAGCTCCGCCTCAGGCTGTGATTGGCAGAGTGTTTAGCTCCGCCTCCAGGCTGCCTCTGACCTCACTTCCTGTGACCTCACTTCCTCTGACCTCTCTTGCTGTCTGCATGCCTAGCGATACGCATCAGCAGAGAGAGTCTCCTGCCACTGACTGCGATTCTTAGCATTTCGATTCATTTCTATTGCTGATATCATTATCAGGTTATTTTTTATTCTATTAATGGGAAATTTTTAGATTTTTAGCCACTTTAAGGTCATCCAGAGCCATCAGGATGCCACGACCTTCACGACGCCCATCCCGTGGAAGGTCTTCACATCAGGAGGATGGAGGGTCTCCGATCGCCCATCGGACGAGGTCCAGAGTCCAACATCATCGGAGAGGGGAGGAGGCCTCCACCCACCGCAGCCATTCACCAGGAGAGCGTGCCCGGGCCCCTGAGCACCCCCCACCTCCGGCCATGGAGCAGCGTGCCCGGGCCTCTGAGCACCCCCCACCTCCGGCCATGGAGCAGCTCCTCCCATTGACACCAACGATGGGGCTCTATTCCTCCCACTGACACCAACGATGGCGCACTATTCCTCCCACTGACACCAATGATGGTGCACATTTCTTCCCACTGATACCAAAGATAGGGCACTACTCCTCCCACTGACACCAATGATGGGGCACTACTCCTCCCATTGACAACAATGATGGGGCACTATTCCTCCCACTGACACCAATGATGGGGCATTATTCCTCCCACTGACACCAATGATGGGGCACTATTCCTCCCACTGACACCAATGATGGGGCATTATTCCTCCCACTGACACCAACGATGGGACACTAGTCCTCCTCGCTGACACCAATGATGGGGCCTATTCCTCCCACTGACACCAGCAATGGGGCACTATTCCTTCCACTAACTCAAACGATGGGATACTATTCCTCCCCACTGAAACCACTGATTGGGCAATATACCTCCCAATAACTCCAAAGATGGGGCACTATTTATCCCACTGTCACTATTGATGAGTGATGTGAATGGATTTATTTTTTTTTAAGGAATTTGTTTCTTTTTTCTGGCCCTCGGGGCAATATTCTTCTCACTGACATTAATAATGGGACATAATTCCTCTCACTGAAACCAGTGATGGAGCACTATTCCTGCAACTGACACCAACGGTGGGGCACTATTCCTCCCACTGATACCAATGATGGGGCACTATTCCTGCAGCTGACACCAATGATGGGGAACTATTCCTCCCACTAACACCAACGATGGGGCACTACTACTCCCACTGACACCAATGATGGGGCACTATTCCTCCCCACTGACACCAACGATGAGGAACAATTTCTCCCACTGACACCAATGGTGGTGCACTACTCCTCCCACTGACACCAGCAATAGGGCACTATTCTTCCCCACTGACACCAACAATGGGGCACTATTCCTCCCCACTGATACCAACAATGGGGCACTATTTATCCCACTGTCACTATTGATGAGCGATGTGAATGGAGGAATTTTTTTTTTTAAGGAATTTGTATCTTCTTTCTGGCCCTTGGGGCAATATTCTTCCCACTGACATTAATAATGGGACATAATTCCTCTTACTGAAACCAGTGATGGAGTAAAATTCTTGCAACTGGCACCAATGTTGGGGCACTATTCCTCCCACTAACACCAATGATGGGGCACTATTCCTCCCACTAACACCAATGATGGGGCACTATTCCTCCCACTGATACCAATGATGGGACACTACTCCTCCCATTGACACCAATAATGGGGCACGATTCCTCCCACTGATACCATTGATGGGGCACTATTCCTCCCACTGACACAAACAATGGGGCACTATTCCTCCCACTGACACCAACAATGGGGCTCTATTCCTCCCACTGACACCAACAATGGGGCTCTATTCCTCCCACTGACACCAACGATGGGGAACTATTTCTCCCACTGACACCAATGATGGTGCAATATTCCTCCCACTGATTCCAATGATGGGGCACTACTCCTGCCATTGACACCAATGATGGGGCACTATTCCTCCCACTAAAACCAATGATGGGGCACTATTCCTCCCACTAAAACCAATGATGGGGCACTATTCCTCCCCACTGACGCCAGCAATGGGGCACTATTCCTCCCACTAAAACCAATGATGGGGCACTATTCCTCCCCACTGACGCCAGCAATGGGGCACTATTCCTTCCACTAACTCCAACGATGGGATACTATTCCTCCCCAATGACACCAATGATGGGACTCTATTCCTCCCACTAACACCAAACGATGGGGAACTATTTATCCCACTGATACCAATGATGGGGCACTATTCCTCCCACTGATACCAAGGATGGGGCACTATTTCTCCCACAGACACCAACGATGGGGCACTAGTCCTCCCATGGACACCAACGATAGGGCAGTATTCCTCCCCGCTGACACCAGTGATTGGGCACTATTCCTCCCACTGACACCAGCAATGGGGCACTATTCCTCCCTACTGACACCAACGATGGGACACTATTCCTCTCTACTGACACCAACGATGGGACACTATTCCTCCCCACTGACACCAACGATGGGACACTATTCCTCCCCACTGACACCAACGAGGAGACACTATTCCTCCCCACTGACACCAACGATGGGACACTATTCCTCCCCACTGACACCCACGATGGGACAATATTCCTCCCACTAACTCCAAAGATGGGGCACTATTTATCCCATTGTCACTATTGATGAGCAATGTGAATGGAAGAATTTTATTTTTTAAGGAATTTGTTTCTTTCTTCTGTCCCTTGGGGCAATATTCTTCCCACTGAAATTAATGGGACATAATTCCTCTCACTGAAACCAGTGATGGAGCACTATTCCTGCAACTGACATCGATGGTGGGGCACTATTCCTCCCACTAACACCAACGACGGGGAACTATTTCTCCCACTGACACCAACGATAGTGCATTATTCCTCCAACTAATACCAATGATGGAGCACTACTCCTTCCATTGACAACAATGATGGGGCACTATTCCTCCCCAAGATACCAATGATGGGGCATTATTCCGTCCACTGACACCAGTGATGGGGCACTATTCCTTCCACTGACACCAGTGATGGGGCACTATTCCTCCCACTGATACCAGTGATGGGGCACTATTCCTCCCACTGATATCAGTAAGAGGAATAGTGCCCCATCATTGGTATCAGTGGGAGGAATAGTGCCCCATCATTAGTATCAGTGGCAGGAATAGTGCCCCATCACTGGTGTCAGTGGAAGGAATAGTGCCCCATCACTGGTGTCAGTGGAAGGAATAGTGCCCCATCACTGGTGTCAGTGGAAGGAATAATGCCCCATCATTGGTATCTTGGGGAGGAATAGTGCCCCATCATTGTTGTCAATGGAAGGAGTAGTGCTCCATCATTGGTATTAGTTGGAGGAATAATGCACTATCGTTGGTGTCAGTGGGAGAAATAGTTCCCCGTCGTTGTTGTTAATGGGAGGAATAGTGCCCCACCATCGATATCAGTTGCAGGAATAGTGCTCCATCACTGGTATCAGTAGGAGGAATAGTGCCCCATCATTGGTACCAGTGATGGGGCACCATTCCTCCAAATGATACCAATGATGGGGCACTATTCCTCCCACTGATACCAATGATGGGGCACTATTCCTCCCACTGATACCAATGATGGGGCACTATTCCTCCCACTGATACCAGTGATGGGGCACTATTCCTACCACTGATACCAGTGATGGGGCACTATTCCTCCCACTGATACCAGTGGTGGGGCACTATTCCTCCCACTGATACCAAGGATGGGCACTATTCCTCCCACTGATACCAAGGATGGGCACTATTCCTTCCACTGATACCAGTGATGGGGCATTATTCCTCCCACTGATACCAATGATGGGGCACTATTCCCCCCACTGATACCAAGGATAGGCACTATTCCTCCCCGCTGACACCAATGATGGGGCACTATTCCTCCCCACTGACACAAACGATGGGGCACGATTTATCCAATTGACACCAATGATGTGGCACTACTCCTCCCACTGAGACCAATGATGGGGCATTATTCCTCTCAATGATACCAATGATGGGCACTATTCCTTCCACTGACAACAATGGGGCACTATTCCTCCCACAGACAACAATGGGGCACTATTCCTCCCACTGACACCAATGATGGGGCACTATTTCTCTAATACCAAAAATAAGGCATTGTTCACTCTCACTGATGCCAGAACATTTCCTCCTCTCACTGGCCACAGTTCGGCCCCTCTATAGTCTGAAGAACAATAAATTGGCCCTTTATTTAGAGAGTTTAGCGATCCCTGCTATATACCTTCACCAACTCTCTCTTAGATGCTTTGCCATGTAAATATTTTAAAGATTTTTAACCTTCACCATCCTCACTTAGACACTAAAGAGCCATTTACATACCGGTTAGTTCCCTCACGACCCACTCTAACCTAGAGACTTTACAAACACATCTATCACAGTCCTGTTATAAGTCGCTGATCGCTGGCATTACTAGAGAGAAAAATATTCCTGTATACATACTGCTATTAGTAGATGATATCATTTTCACGCACACCAATTAATATACACTTACTGGGATTTTGTTTACCAAAGACATGTAACAGAGTACATTTTGGCCTGAATTGATGAAGAAATTTTATTTTTGTTACTTTTTTTTTATGGGATATGTAAAGTAAAAAATATTGTTTTTTTTTCCATTTATAGTGCGGGAAATTAATAACCCAATAGTGATCAAATATCACCAAAAGAAATCTCTATTTGCATGTAAAGAATTACATAAATTGTATTTATGTACAGCGTTGCATGAAAGTGCAATTGTCACTTAAAGTAGTGCAGCGCCATATAGCAAGAAAATGTTCTGGTCATGAAGGGGGGTAAATCTTCCAGAGGGTAAGTGGTTAATGTGCTATACAACATTCTCCATTTACTGGGCTGTTTATTACACCTTTCAAAATCTCCCCTTTTTCAAGGAGCTACAGTCACTGTAATGGGCCTAGCTTGATTCTTTGTCCAGTAACTTCATATTAACGATACATGCGGTCATGTAACTTTACAGATATTTTAACATGCCCTAAGGAACATGTGTCAAACACAAGGCCCACGGGCCATATCCAAGTCCCAGCAGTTGGCAGCACAGAGGACAGGACTCCTCCTACAGATCCTGTGCCTCTCTGTGCAGCCGCAGCACCCCCTCATCGCTGCCTCCCCTGGTCTCAGGATTCAGCAGATTCTGGCAGCTGACTCCAGCCCTCCTCTGGTCCCCCTCCAGATCCTGAACTTTCTACTTCCCAGCACACTTGCCCTCCACTTTTTCCCAGCAGCAGCACAAAATAAGAAAATAAGGGGGGGTGCACTGTGATGTAAGGGAGGGTAGGGGGAACCTTGACCTCTGATGGTGGGGGGAGGCTCATGATATCTGATGTAAGGGGGGGGGGTGCCCTGGATGTCTAGTCTTACAGAGACAGTCAGCCCTTTGAGGGCATCCATAATGCGGATGGGGCCCACTATGATAAAGAATTTGACACCCCTGCCCTGAGGTAACGTAACTTACTTTTTAAAAGGTTTTTTATATCTGATCTAGAGGTACATTGTCACTTACTTAGACATTTATCCAGAACTAGTGGTAACTATTATACACATTATCTAGTCAAATAATAATATATACAATAACATACAACTACATGAGGAAAACTATTATTTAACATCTAAGCTACACGTTATACATTGTGGAATATCCAGTTCCGGTTATTACACTTCAGTGTCATTATTAGAAAATATCCAATCACTGTCTGTTTGGGAAATTTCATTCATCTACCTATCTTAACTGCTTGCTGACCGCTTCACATAGGAATACGGTGGCAAAGCGGGCTCCCTGCACTGGACCACGTACTTAGAATGCGATCCGAGCACCGGGACAGGGGGTGCACACATGTGCCCGCCAGACCAGCACTGCTTTGATTCGGTACAGCACTCATCAGTCATCATGCTGATCTGCTGTAATGAATCACAGATCAGCTGGTTCCTGTGTTTACAAAACATTAATCAAAAAAGTAAAAAAAAAACTTAAAAAATTAAAAAGAAAACAAACGTTAAGAAAGTTAAAAACAAATTGTTGTTTTGTTGACTTCATGTTATATTGTTACTGTGTTTTATTGTTAATCGTTGTTTGCTTTGCAGGAAGACCAATCAGCTGCAGCACTGACATGTTTACTCTGACAGAATGTATACGCCCAAATATGGGGGCCGGGGGCGGTCAGTGGGTGGATCGCTCCTATACTTCGGCATATATTTTTTTTCCGTTTTCTTCTGGCACAGATTTCTTCATCCACATTGATCGATGTGAATGGAGGAATCCATATGTTTTATTTTTAGGTATGTGTTCTTCTTGAGGCAATATTCCTCCCACAGACATTAACCACTTGCCTACCGGGCACTTATATCCCGTTCCTTACCAGGCCAATTTTCAGCTTTCAGCGCTGTCGCAATTTGAAGGACAATTGCGTGATCATGCAACATTATTCCCATATGGAATTTTTATTATTTTTTTCTCACAAATCGAGCTTTCTTTTGGTGGTATTTACTTGCTGCTGGGTGTTTTACTTTTTGCGCCATAAACAAAAAAAGAGCAAAAAAAAAAGTTCCTTTGTTTCTATTATAACATTTTGCAAACTGGTCATTTTTCTCCTTCACTGATCTGCGTTGATGAAGCTGCACTGATAGGCAGCACTAATGAGTTGGGTAATGATATTCGGCGATGATAGGCGATACTGACTGGCGCAACTGCTGGGAACTGACTGGCGGCACTGACTGGTGGCACAGGTGGGTGGCACTGCTGGGTACTTGTGGGCAGAACTGGTGGGTGGCACTGCTTGGCATAGGTGGGTGGCACTGCTTGGCACAGGTGGGTGGCACTGCTTGGCACAGGTGGGCGGCACTGCTGGGCAGAAGTGGTGGGTGGCACTGCTGAGCACTGATGATCGGTGCCGATCCCTGCTTTGACAACTGCCGGTTCTCAACAGTACTTTCCTCACGCTCTGAAAGTAGTCAGAATAATAATATATACAATAACATACAACTACATGGGGGAAAACAATGTTTTACATCAAAGCTACACATTATACAGTGTGGAATATCCATTTCCGGTTATTACACTTCAGTGTCATTATTGGGAAATTTCATTCCTCTACCTATCTTAACTGTTTGCAGACCGTTTCACGTAGGAATACGTTGGCAAAGTGGGCTCCCTGCACTGGATCACGTACTTCATACACCATTCAAGCACCCGGACAGGGGGTGCACACGTGTGCCAGCCAGCCCGGCACTGCTTTGATTTGGTACAGCACCGATCAGTCATCATGCTGATCTGCTGTAACGAATCACAGATCAGCCGGTTCCTGTGTTTACAAAACATAAATCACAAGGTAGAAAGAAAAATTTACAAAATTAACTGGTTGCCGACCAGCCACTGTATAAAAACGGCGACAGGGTGGCACCGCTGCACAAAATCATGTTTCAAAACGTCATTCGCACTCCCGTTGTTTTTGCAGGCAGGGGGGCGCGCCCAAGCCCCCGCCGACCCGTGGGTGTCACGATTCGATCTCAAGTACAAAAAAAAATTTAGGAAATTAAAAAGTAAACAAAAAGGTTAAAAAAAAAATGTTTTGTTGACTTCATGTTATATTGTTACTGTGAGGAGGATGATGATGGAGGAGGAAATGATGGAGGAGGGGGAGGAGGAGGAGAAGGAGATGATGGAGGAGGAGGAGGAGAAGATGGAGGAAGAGGACATGGAGGAGGAAGAGCAGATGGAGATGATGGAGGAGGAGATGGGATGATGGGGATGGAAGAGGAGGAGATGATGGAGATGGAGATGATGGAGGAGATGATAGAGGAGGAGGTGGAGAAGATGAAGGAGGGGGAGATGCAGGAGGAGGAGGAGATAGAGATGGAGGAGCAGATAGAGGTGATGGATGGGGATGATGGAGGAAGAGGAGATGATGGAGGAAATGGAGATGGAAGAGGATGAGATGATGGAGGAGGAGATGGAGATGATGGAGGAGGAGGAGATGGAGGAAGAGATAGGAGGAGGAGGAAGAGATTGGGGAGGAGATGGAGGAGGAAGAGAAGATGGGGATGATGGAGGAGGAGATGGGGATGATGGAGGAGGAGGAGATGGAGGAAGAGATAGGAGGAGGAGGAGATGGAGGAGGAAGAGAAGATGGGGATGATGGAGGAGGAGATGGGGATGATAGAGAAGGAGGAGATGGAAGAGAAGGAAATGGAGATGGAAGAGGAGGAGATGATGGAGGAGGAGATGGAAAAGGAGGAGATAGAGATGGAGGAGGAAGAGCAGATGGGGATGATGGAGGAGGAGATGGGGATAATGGAGGAGATAGAAATGGAGGAGGAGGAGATGATGGGAGGAGGAGGAGATGATGGGAGGAGATGGAGGAGGAGGAGGAGGAGGAAAAAAGAAAGAAGAAAGGGAGAAGAAAAAGAAAGAAGAAAGGGAGAAGAAAAAGAAAGGGAGAAGAAGAAGAAAGGGAGAAGAAGAAGAAAGGGAGAAGAAGAAGAAAGGGAGAAGAAGAAGAAAGGGAGAAGAAGAAGAAAGGGAGAAGAAGAAGAAAGGGAGAAGAAGAAGAAAGGGAGAAGAAGAAGAAAGGGAGAAGAAGAAGAAAGAAGAAAGGGAGAAGAAAAAGAAAGAAGAAAGGGAGAAGAAAAAGAAAGAAGAAAGGGAGAAGAAAAAGAAAGAAGAAAGGGAGAAGAAAAAGAAAGAAGAAAGGGAGAAGAAAAAGAAAGAAGAAAGGGAGAAGAAAAAGAAAGAAGAAAGGGAGAAGAAAAAGAAAGAAGAAAGGGAGAAGAGAAAGAAAGAAGAAAGGGAGAAGAGAAAGAAAGAAAGAAAGAAGGGGAGAAGAAAAAGAAAGAAGGAAAGAAGAAGAAATGAAGAGAAGAAGAAAAGCAAAGAAAAGAAGAAAACAAAGAAAAGAAGAGGAAAAGAAAAAAGAAAAGAAGAGGAAAAGAAGAAAGAAGAGGAAAAGAAGCAGAAAAGAAGCAAGAAAAGAAGAGGAAAAGAAGAAAAGAAAGAAGAAGAGAAGAGGAAAAGAAGAAGAGGAAAAGAAGAAAAGAAGAGGAAAAGAATAAAGAGAAGGAATAGAAGAAACAAAAGAAGAAAAGAAGAGGAAAAAAGAAAGAAAAGGAAAAGAAGAAAGAAAAGAAGAGGAAAAGAAGAAAGAAAAGAAAAGGAAAAGAAGAAAGAGAAGGAATAGAAGAAAGAAAAGAAGAAAGAGGAAGAAAGAGAAAGAAAAGAAGAAAGAGAAAGAAAAGAAGAAAGAAAAGAAGAAAGAAGAGGAAAAGAAGATGAAAAAAGGAGAGGAAAAGAAGAAGAAAAGAAGAGGAAAAGAAGAATAAAAAGAAGAGGAAAAGAAGAAAAGAAAGAAGAAGAGAAGAGGAAAAGAAGAGGAAAAGAAAAAAAGAAGACGAAAAGAATAAAGAGAAGGAATAGAAGAAAGAAAAGAATAAAGAGAAGGAAAAGAAGAAAGAAAAAAGAAAAGAAGAAAGAAGAGGAAAAAAGAAGGAAAAGAAGAAAGAAAAGAAAAGGAAAAGAAGAAAGAAAAGGAAAAGAAGAAAGAAAAGGAAAAGAAGAGGAAAGGAAGAAAGAAAAGAAGAGGAAAAGAAGAAAGAGAAGGAATAGAAGAAAGAAAAGAAGAAAGAGAAAGAAAAGAAGAAAGAAGAAATAAAAGAAAGAAGAGGAAAAGAAGAAGAAAAGAAGAGGAAAAGAAGCAAGAAAAGAAGAGGAAAAGAAGAAAGAGAAGGAAAAGAAGAAGGAAGAAGGAAAAGAAGAAGGAAGAAAGAAAAGAAGAAAGAAGAGGAAAAGAAGAAAGAAGAGGAAAAGAAGAAAGAAGAGGAAAAGAAGAAAGAAGAGGAAAAGAAGAAAGAAGAGGAAAAGAAGAAAGAAACGAAGATGAAAAGAAGAAGGGGAAAAGAAGAAAGAGAAGGAATAGAAAGAGGAAAAGAAGAAAGAAAAGAAGAAAGAAGAGGAAAAGAAGAAAGAAAAGAAGAGGAAAAGAAGAAAGAAAAGGAATAGAAGAAAGAAAATAAGAGAAAGAAAAGAAGAAAGAAGAAAGAGGAAAAGAAGAAAGAGGAAAAGAAGAGGAAAAGAAGAAAGAGAAGGAAAAGAAGAAGGAAGAAAGAAAAGAAGAGGAAAAGAAGAAAGAAGAGGAAAAGAAGAAAGAAACGAAGAGGAAAAGATGAAGGGGAAAAGAAGAAAGAGAAGGAATAGAAGGAGGAAAAGAAGAAAGAAAAGAAGAAAGAAGAGGAAAAGAAGAAGAAAGAAGAAGAAAGAAGAGGAAAAGAAGAAAGAAAAGAAAGAGGAAAATAAGAAAGAAGAGGAAAAGAAGAAGAAAGAAGCAAGAAAAGAAGAGGAAAAGAAGTAGAAAGAAGAGGAAAAGAAGAAGAAAAGAAGAGGAAAAGAAGAGGAAAAGAAGAAAGAAGAGGAAAAGAAGAAAGGGAAAAGAAGAGGAAAAGAAGAAAGGGAAAAGAAGAAAGAGAAGGAATAGAAGGAGGAAAAGAAGAAAGAAAAGAAGAAAGAAGAAAGAAAAGAAGAAAGAAAAGAAGGAGAAAAAGAAGAAAGAAGAGGCAAAGAAGAAGAAAGAAGAGGAAAAGCAGCAAGAAAAGAAGAGGAAAAGAAGAAAGAAAAGAAGAGGAAAAAAAGAAAGAAAAGAAGAAAGAAAAGAAGAGGAAAAGAAGAAAGAAAAGAAGAGGAAAAGAAGAAAAAAAGAGGAAAAGAAGAAAGAAAAGAAATAAAAAAGAAGAGGAAAAGAAGAAGAGGACAAGAAGAAAGAGAAGGAATAGAAGGAGGAAAAGAAGAAAGAGAAGGAATAGAAGGAGGAAAAGAAGAAAGAAGAGGAAAAGAAGAAAGAAGAGGAAAAGAAGAAGAAGAGAAGAGGAAAAAAAGAAAGAAAAGAAGAGGAAAAGAAGAAAGAAAAGAAGAGGAAAAGAAGAAAGAAGAGGAAAAGAAGAGGAAAAGAAGAAAGAAAAGAAGAGGAAAAGAAGAAAGAAAAGAAGAAAGAGAAGGAATAGAAGAAAGAAAAGAAGAAAGAAGAGGACAAGAAGAAGAAAGAAGAGGAAAAGAAGGAGGAAAAGCAGAAAGAAAAGCAGAAGAAAAGAAGACAGAAAAGAAGAAAAAAAGAAGAGGAAAACAAGAGAGAAAAGAAGAAGAGGAAAAGAAGAAAGAGAAGGAATAGAAGAAGGAAAAGAAGAAAGAAGAGAAAAAGAAGAAAGCAGAGGAAAAGAAGAACAAAAGCAAAGGAAAAGAAGAAAGAAAAAAATAGGAAAGGAAGAAAGAAAAGAAGAGGAAAAGAAGAAAGAGAAGGAATAGAAGAAAGAAAAGAAGAAAGCAAAGGAAAAGAAGAAAGAAGAGGAAAAGAAGAAAGAAAAGAAGAGGAAAAGAAGGAGGAAAAGAAGGAGGAAAAGCAGGAGGAAAAGCAGAAAGAAAAGAAGAAGAAAAGAAGACAGAAAAGAAGAAAAAAGAAGAGGAAAACAAGAGAGAAAAGAAGAGGAAAAGAAGAAAAAAAAGAAGAAAAGAAGAGGAAAAGAAGAAGGGGAAAAGAAGAAAAGAAGAGGAAAAGAAGAAGGGGAAAAGAAGAAAGAGAAGGAATAGAAGAAAGAAAAGAAGAAAGAGAAGGAATAGAAGAAAGAAAAGAAGAAAGAGAAGGAATAGAAGAAAGAAAAGAAGAAAGAGAAGGAACAGAAGAAAAAGAAAAGAAGAAAAAGAAGAAAGAAAAGGAAAAGAAGAAAGAAAAGAAGAGGAAAAGAAGAAAGAAAAGAAGAGGAAAAGAAGAAGAGGAAAAGAAGAAAGAGAAGGAATAGAAGAAGGAAAAGAAGAAAGAAGAGGAAAAGAAGAAAGAAGAGGAAAAGAAGAAAGAAGAGGAAAAGAAAAAAAAATAGGAAAGTAAGAAAGAAAAGAAGAGGAAAAGAAGAAAGAAAAGAAGAGGAAAAGAAGAAAGAAAAGAAGAGGAAAAGAAGAAGAAAAGAAAGAAGGGGAAAAGAAGGGGAAAAGAAGAAAGAGAAGGAATAGAAGAAAGAAAAGAAGAAAGAAGGAAAAGAAGAAAAAGAAGAAAGAAGAGGAAAAGAAGAAAGAAGAGGAAAAGAAGAAAGAAAAGAAGAGGAAAAGAAGAAAGAAAAGAAGAGGAAAAGAAGAAAGAAAAGAAGAGGAAAAGAAGAAAAAAAGAAAGAAGAAAAGAAGAAAGGGAAAAGAAGAAAGAGAAGGAATAGAAGAAAGAAAAGAAGAAAAAGAAGAGAAGGAAAAGAAGAAAAAGAAGAGAAGAAAAAGAAGAAAAGGAAAAGAAGAAAGAAAAGAAGAGGAAAAGAAGAAAGAAAAGAAGAGGAAAAGAAGAAAGAAAAGAGGAAAAGAAAAGAGGAAAAGAAAAAGAAAAGAGGAAAAGAAAAGAAAAGGAAAAGAAGAAAGAAAAGAAGAGGAAAAGAAGAAAGAAAAGAAGAGGAAAAGAAGAAAGAAAAGAAGAGGAAAAGAAAAGGAAAAGAAGAAAGAAAAGAAGAGGAAAAGAAGAAAGAAAAGAACAGGAAAAGAAAAGGAACAGAAGAAAGAAAAGAAGAGGCAAAGAAGAAAGAAAAGAAGAGGAAAAGAAGAAAGAAAAGAAGAAAAGAAAGAAGAAAAGAAGAGGAAAAGAAGAAGGAGAAAAGAAGAAAGAGAAGGAATAGAAGAAGGAAAAGAATAAAGAAGAGGAAAAGAAGAAAGAAAAGAAGAGGAAAAGAAGAAAGAAAAGAAGAGGCAAAGAATAAAGAAAAGAAGAGGAAAAAAAGAAGAAAAGAAAGAAGAAAAGAAGAGGAAAAGAAGAAAGAGAAGGAATAGAAGAAAGAAAAGAAGAAAGAAAAGAAGAGGAAAAGAAAAGAAGAAAGAGAAGGAATAGAAGAAAGAAAAAAGAAAAGAAGAAAGGAAAAGAAAAGAAGAAAGAAAAAAAGAGGAAAAGAAGAAAGAAAAGAAGAGGAAAAGAAGAAAAAAAAAAAGAGGAAAAGAAGAAAGAAAAGAAGAGGAAAAGAAGAAAGAAGAGGAAAAGAAGAAGAGGAAAAGAAGAAAGAAAAGAAGAGGAAAGTAAGAAAGAAAAGAAGAGGAAAAGAAGAAAGAAAAGAAGAGGAAAAGAAGAAGAAAAGAAGGGGAAAAGAAGAAAGAGAAGGAATAGAAGAAAGAAAAGAAGAAAGAAGGAAAAGAAGAGGAAAAGAAGAAAGAAGAGGAAAAGAAGAAAGAAGAGGAAAAGAAGAAAGAAGAGGAAAAGAAGAAAGAAGAGGAAAAGAAGAAAGAAATGAAGAGGAAAAGAAGAAAGAAAAGAAGAGGAAAAGAAGAAAGAAAAGAAGAGGAAAAGAAGAAAGAAAAGAAGAGGAAAAGAAGAAAGGGAAAAGAAGAAAGAGAAGGAATAGAAGAAAGAAAAGAAGAAAGAGAAGGAATAGAAGAAAGAAAAGAAGAAAGAGAAGGAAAAGAAGAAAAAGAAGAGAAGAAAAAGATGAAAAGGAAAAGAAGAAAGAAAAGAAGAAAGAAAAGAAGAGGAAAAGAAAAGAAGAAAGAAAAGGAAAAGAAGAAAGAAAAGAAGAGGAAAAGAAGAAAGAAAAGAAAAGGAAAAGAAGAAAGAAAAGAAAAGGAAAATAGGAAAGAGAAGGAATAGAAGAAAGAGAAAGAAAAGAAGAAAAAGAAAGAAAAGAAGAAAGAAGAGGAAAAGAAGCAAGAAAAGAAGAGGAAAAGAAGAAAGAGAAGGAAAAGAAGAAGGAAGAAAGAAAAGAAGAAAGAAGAGCAAAAGAAGAAAGAAAAGAAGAGGAAAAGAAGAATGAAATGAAGAGGAAAAGAAGAAGGGGAAAAGAAGAAAGAGAAGGAATAGAAGGAGATAAAGAAGAAAGAAAAGAAGAAAGAAGAGGAAAAGAAGAAAGAAAAGGAGGAAAAGAAGGAGAAAAGAAGAGGAAAAGAAGAAAGAAGAGGAAAAGAAGAAGAAAAGAGGAAAAGAAGAATGAGAAGGAATAGAAGAAAGAAAAAAGAAAAGAAGAAAGAAAAGGAAAATAAAGAAAACAATAGGAAAAGAAGAGGAAAAGAAGAAAGAGAAGGAATAGAGAAGGAAAAGAAGAAAGAGAAGAAAGAGAAGAAAAAGAAGAAAGAAGAGAAAAATAATTGGAAAAGAAGATGAAAAGAAGAAAGAAAAGAAGAGGAAAAGAAGAAAGAAAAGAAGAGGAAAAGAAGAAAAGAAGAGGAAAAGAAGAAAGAAAAGAAGAGGAAAAGAAGAAAAGAAAAGGAAAAGAAGAAAGAAAAGAAGAGAAAAAGAAGAAGAAAAGAAAGAAGAAAAGAAGAGGAAAAGAAGAAAGAGAAGGAATAGAAGAAAGGAAAGAAGAAAGCAACGGAAAAGAAGAAAGCAGAAGAAAAGAAGAAAGAAAAGAAGAGGAAAAGAAGAAAGAAGAGGAAAATAAGAAGAAAAGAAGAGGAAAAGAAGAAAGAAGAGGAAAAGAAGACAAAAAAGAAGAGGAAAAGAAGAAGAAAGAAGAGGAAAAGAAGGAGTAAAAGAAGACAGAAAAGAAGAGGAAAAGAAGAAAGAAGAGGAAAAGGAGGAAAAGAAGAAAGAAAAGAAGAGGAAAAGAAGACAAAAAAGAAGAGGAAAAGAAGAAGAAAGAAGAGGAAAAGAAGGAGGAAAAGAAGACAGAAAAGAAGAGGAAAAGAAGAAAGAAGAGGAAAAGAAGGAGGAAAAGAAGAAAGAAAAGAAGAGGAAAAGAAGACAAAAAAGAAGAGGAAAAGAAGAAGAAAAGAAGAGGAAAAGAAGGAGTAAAAGAAGACAGAAAAGAAGAGGAAAAGAAGAAAGAAAAGAAGAGGAAAGAAGACAAAAAAGAAGAGGAAAAGAAGAAAGAAAAGAAGAGGAAAACAAGAAAGAAAAGAAGAGGAAAAGAAGAAAAAAAAGAAGAGGAAAAGAAGAAAAGAAAGAAGAGGAAAAGAAAAAAAAGAAGAAAAGAAGAGGAAAAGAAGAAGAGGAAAAGAATCAAGAAAAGTAGAAGATGAAAAGAAGAAAGAAAAGAAGAAAGCAGAGGAAAAGAAGAAAGAAGAGGAAAAGAAGATGAAAAGAAGAGGAAAAGAAGATGAAAAGAAGAGGAAAAGAAAAAAAGAAGAGGAAAAGAAAAAAAGAAGAGGAAAAGAAAAAAAGAAGAGGAAAAGAAGAAAGAAGAGGAAAAGAAGAAAGAAGAGGAAAAGACGAAAGAAAAAAAAAAGAAAAAGAAGAAGAAAGAGGAAAAAAAGAAGGAGGAGAGGAAAAAAAGAAGGAGGAAAAGAAAAAGAAGAAGAAAGAGGAAGAAAAGAAAAAGAAGAAGAAAGAGGAAGAAAAGAAAAAGAAGAAGAAAGAGGAAGAAAAGAAAAAGAAGAAGAAAGAGGAAGAAAAGAAAAAGAAGAAGAAAGAGGAAGAAAAGAAAAAGAAGAAGAAAGAGGAAGAAAAGAAAAAGAAGAAGAAAGAGGAAGAAAAGAAAAAGAAGAAGAAAGAGGAAGAAAAGAAAAAGAAGAAGAGGAAGAAAAGAAAAAGAAGAAGAAAAGGAGAAGGAAGAAGAGGAGACATGTTTAAAAGCAAAACGTTAAAAATATTGTTTTTTTTTCAAAAAATAAAAAACGCACAAGCGATCAAATACCACAGAAAGAAAGCTCTATTTGTGGGAAAAGGACAAATTTCATTTGGGTGCAGCGTTGCATGACTGCACAATTGTCAGTTAAATTAACACAGCGCCATATCGCAAAACAGGGCCTGGTCAGGAGTGGGGGGATCCTCTGGAGGGCAAGTGGTTAAAGTGGTTGTAAAGGCTCAACGTTTTTTATCTTGAATACATGAAGTTAAAAACAGACTTGTGTACAGCAGCCCCCACTTCCCTGAGCCCCCCCTCATTCCAGGAATGGAGCCAAGCCATGCTGTGTGTGTGTGTAAATGGTCACACACAGCAGCAGCTCAGGAGTGAGCCTGCTCGAGTGCCCTCATATTCCGTCATTTCCGGGTGGAGCTCGGTGACGTGTTTCCGGTGACGCACTTCCGGTTTTTGCCAAACGTGATTTCCTATTACTCCCATAGGATATGGGGGAACCGCTTGTTAACTACTAGGAGCATGTGAGTTATTCGTCTGGTCTTTATATTTAATAATCGTTACATATTGCGCAATGGAGATCTCTCTTTTTGCTTAATCTTCCATGGTCCATGGATATATGGCTGAGTCATCTTATATAATAAGATTTTGAGTCGTGGGGACAAGATATATCCTGGTGTCGGTCTGGAACATCATTTAAATAAATGATCTGTGACCTCTAGGGGTCGAATGTTGGAGGTGAGGAGGCACTCTGGATATTTAGGATTGATGCACTGGAGTGACACCTTGGTCTGAGCACAATTTTGATGAAGAAGCACCTATTTATATCTTAATTTTCACAGAAGAATGATAGCATGATTTTGCACATGATGATATTAGATGTATATTGATTGCATTTTAACACTTGGCACTTTTTGAGATTATTCACTGTGATTTTTTATTATATTTATTAAGACATTATATATGTAAGTAAGCACTTGGTCACCCTTATTTAAGTCGTGTGTGCACATGTTTAACCAGTTTTTAGCCACTTGGGGGCAGACTGGTTTTATATGAATTATATATTTTTATTGTGTTTACACATATAATATTTATTAAGCACTAGTCACTTTCTTTTTTTGTTTTATATATATTTGTACAATATTTTGGTTTTGTGTATAGTACTATTATAGCAGAGCGCTTCATCCAATATTTAATATTTATGTTGTGTGCAAAACCAATGCACAGAGCAGGTAAGTATGACACATTTATTTTTCTTAATCTGCCTTTAATATCACTTTAAGGAACCCAAAGATATGGGTGGGGGTCCAGTCAGCAAAGCCCAACAGCAACACACGGCACAGTGGTAGAAACTGTGAGGCACTTTTAGTGCATTATCATAGCCAAGAATTTTATGGAGAAGACTGTGAATTCCTAAGATATGAGGGGTCTCCATTTACTAATCACCACCCATAATTAAAATATCCATTTTAGGTGGACTGACCCATAAAGCAGATTTATACAGTAATCTCCTCTTCTTGCCCAAATCTGAGTATAGCACATCCAGTATATTGGCACTTCTTATACAGAGCATACAATAAAGAGGCAATATGCCAATCAGGTCCAGACATATTGGCAGGAAAGGTTTCATGCAACTTAAAGGTTTGTTACAAGTTCCACACACTTTAGGGTCACAAATTCCCCCCCCCCCCCACCTGTGACAGCGGGCCAGGGATCTTCTCTCAGCGCTAGCTGTCACAATTTGAAAAGAATGCAGCCGTGTGGTCAGAATGTAAATTAATGAACTACAAGTATCAACAGTCTTTGCGTCTGACGGCTTGCAGTTCTTGAACTACCAGGGTGCTAGTGAGTGCTCTAGGCAGTTCATTGAGTCTTCCTGTCATCGTGTAACTGCCTGTCCATATGAGGAACGAGCAGACAGATACAATGACAACCTGCAGGAGCCTGTCATTGCACCAGCGATCTGCTGATCACGGGGTGCAATGTTTTACATGCACCAAAACAAATAAATAAATGAATGAATGCACATTTGTTTTACCTGCAAAATAATTGCATGGGAAAGCTTGGGTTTCATCCTACCCCCCCCCCCCTCTTTACTGGTCAGCCACATAAAAATGCCAAAAGTAAGGCTGAGAATACAACAGCTCCAGTAAGGATGGCGAGTTGCACATCACATCAGCTGCCTCCATCTCTGGCATGCAGGTTTAACTCAAAGTTAAAGGATAAGTTAATCTTTGGGAACATGCAACATGTTCCCGGGGCCCGCTCTGCTGCATCTAGTCACAGCGAGCAGATCTTTCCCCTGATAGCGGTTACTATTTTTTTTTTTTTTCAATGAACTACCACGGAGCTGTTGAGCACTGTGGTAGTTCTTTGTCTCTTCCTGTCTGTCAGTGTGTATCATCTTGCCTGTATGAGGTAGGAGCACACAGATACACTGACAGGTCTACAGGAGTCCTGCATGGCACCTGTATCTGCTAATTGTGGGTGCAATGCTTTCTAGGCTCCAAGTAAAAAAATAAATAATAAATGCACATTTTTTTATCTGCAAAACAGAGTTAAAGAATAATTTCACCTTTTTTTTTAAAATGTATTTATGTGTTTTTTCCTGATAACCGATCTGCTCATTTCAACTTGCCCAGTGTAGCCACCCTGCCATAAACAGAGGTGACTAGTAAATTTAGTTCTGCCAGGTTGATCAATAGTCTTTTACTTGGCTCTCCCCTAAACTCAGTGTTGGTGTTCCTGGCTGCTGCTACTAGGAATCACTGACGCTTAGGGCAATAAAAAAGGGAGCTGCAGCAATACTAGATTATAGATATTTATGTCAGTCTTGGTAAACCACAAGGAAAATCCTCAAGCTGCCTTGCCAGGTCAAGGAGCATACAGTACCCAAGCTGGAGAGCCAGGAAAAGAAGTCCTGTTGGAGGAAGATTGGAGTCTGCCCTCAGAGAGTGTGATGACGTTTTGAACCCATGTTGCTGGAGGTATCTCAATCCCTAATCCTCTCTCTCTTATGAGCCAGAGCAGAATACTATAAAATACTAAAGTGCTAGGTGCCCTTCATCACTGTAACTCTCCACTGCGGCCATGGATCCACCCTGGGGTAATATCAGCCCACCTCTGTGCTGGAGGTTTTTCCTTTTCTAGCCAGGAGGAGTCACTACACCAATTTAGGATGATCAATAACAGTTTTTTAGATCAGGGGTATTGAATTAAAATTCAAGAAGTCCGGTCACTAAAATTTTCTTCTGGCCGAGGTCCAAATAGAGTGTGCCCATCAGTGCACCCCCTTACACTAAGTGTCGCCATCAGAGTGCAACTTTACATCATGTATTCCCATCACATCAGGTGTGCCCATCAGAGTGCCCCCTTTACAACAGGTGTCCCCATCACAGTGCCACCTTACATCAGGTATTCCCATCAGAGTGCCCCCTTTCACTCAGAGTACCCCTTTAAATCATATTCCCCATCAGAGTGCCCCTTTCCACAGTATGTGCCCGTCAGAGTGCCCCCTTAACATAACATGGGCCCGTCAAAGTGCCCCCTTAACATAACATGGGGCCGTCAGAGTGCCCCCTTAACATAACATGGGGCCATCAGAGTGCCCCCTTAACATAACATGGGGCCGTCAGAGTGCCCCCTTAACATAACATGGGGCCATCAGAGTGCCCCCTTAACATAACATGGGGCCATCAGAGTGCACCCTTAACATAAAATAAGGGGCACTCTGATGGGCACATTTATAGTAAGGGGCACTCTGATGGGCACATTTATAGTAAGGGGCACTCTGATGGGCACATTTATAGTAAGGGGCACTCTGATGGGCACATTTATAGTAAGGGGCACTCTGATGGGCACATTTATAGTAAGGGGCACTCTGATGGGTACATTTATATTAAGGGGCACTCTGATGGGCACATTTATAGTAAGGGGCACTCTGATGGGCACATTCTATGTTGTGTCCATCACAGTGCACCTTAACATTAAATGTGCCCATCAGCATGACTCTAACATTAAATGTGCCCATCAGAGTGCCCCTGTAAGACTACACCCTACCTTAAGGGCAGACAGGAGCTGTGTCAGGATCCTTGCTGAAGAATGCTTGTGTACAGGCAGGGAGAGGGAGCCGGAGAGACAGTGAGCTGCAAGGGGCGGGGCGCACACACGTGATGTCATGTTGCTGTGAGGACCGCCCTGCTCAGCGGCAGATCTGTCATTGCAGGCTGGCGGTCCAGAAGGGAGCATTTTGGGGCCGTTCTCGGACTGTGGTCCGCCATTTAGTGACCGCTGGTTTAGATACTGAGCAAGTCTATTGTAGCTAACACGAATAGCATTTTGTTTGTTCACCACAAACTAGAAGAAAAACTACAGCAGCCAGTGGGAAAGGTCTAAATTTAATAAAATTAAACACTGCACACAGAAATCATGACTACGTACATGAAGGTGCACAGAGCAGCAATGCAGGATGGATGGATGGATGGATAGAATGAGTCTGTTGGCGACTTTTACTGCAGTGATCAGGAGGGAAGGAGGATGGGGATTCTGAGGTCATGGAGCTTCATCCCACTGGGCACAGCATTCATGGTTCCCAGGTAGTGACATGGAGTCTTGCGCTCCATCTGTTGGAAAAGAGAAGAAGAATGAACAAATTGAATTGACTGCAGGAGGACATGACACAAAAAAGAAGAGGATTGGAGCGGTTTGCCTTAAAAAAAAGTACAACCTTACATCACTTTAAATTTATCCTGTATGTTGATTAAAAAAAGAGAAAATCAATGTTTCCTGTAATCCCTCACCCTTTCCCAACAATTCCCCCCCTTCAACAAGCACCAGCATGACTTCACAAACACCACTCCTTCGGGGCTTTACTTTCATTTCCAACCTTACAGATTGGCTGAGGAGCAAAAACCAGGAAAGTATTTGCATTTGTGGAGGTTGGCATTATGGTGAACCTGTCGCTTTATCCTGAATGTGCAGATTAATTTAACCTTCATGCGTTTACTTTGCAAGGAAGAATGAAGGTTGAATTTTATCAAAGAGAACCTGTCACCCAAACACCATGGAGAGACCCATCCTGTGCACAGACCCAATACACAGCTTATTAGTATAAAATTATGGATGTACTACAAGCCACAATGTTAATGCTGCTCCCTGGGCAATTCACAGGCTGTATTTTATTAAATATTAGACCATCCTAAAAGCGTGGTCTTCCACGGGGCTAGGAAATGCACAGTTGAATAGGGACCCATCCATCTTTCAAAACAGCTCTTAAATTTACCCATATATTAGAAACAATGTGAAACCCCCCGGAAAAGCAATTGGCTGGAAAAAGACATTTGATATACCGTATTTTTTGCTCCATAAGATGCATTACCCCCCCAAAAAAAAAAAATGGAGAAAAATGTCTGTGCATCTTATGGAGCAAATATGGAGCAGCCGGTCTGGTATTCCTGCTGCCGCCGTGTCAGAATACCTGGCCGGCCACTCGGCTCTTCTCTGCAGCAGAGCCCTTACCTGTTCCTCGGTCCAGAGCTCTACAGTCTTCTCTCCCAGCACCGGCATCTTTAGTGTGGGCACCAGGCTGTGACAGCCGGGTGCCCACTGCGCATGCATGAGAAGTGTTGCTCTCTGTGAGTGGTCCAGCAGTCTTCTGGGACCTGTCAGTGTCCCAGAAGACGGGGAGGGAGGACAACTCAGTGCAAGTGGGAGTGGGTACCTGCTACCCCTCCCTCCCCAAAGGTCCGCAGTCTCTGCTCATCCCCTGTACTGTGTCACCAGTCTCTGCTCATCCCCTGTACTGTGTCACCAGTCTCTGCTCATCCCCTGTACTGTGTCAGCAGTCTTTGCTCATCCCCTGTACTGTGACCGCAGTCTCTGCTCATCCCCTGTACTGTGACCGCAGTCTCTGCTCATCCCCTGTACTGTGACCGCAGTCTCTGCTCATCCCCTGTACTGTGACCGCAGTCTCTGCTCATCCCCTGTACTGTGACCGCAGTCTCTGCTCATCCCCTGTACTGTGACCGCAGTCTCTGCTCATCCCCTGTACTGTGACCGCAGTCTCTGCTCATCCCCTCTACTGTGTTCGCAGTCTCTGGTCATCTCCTGTACTGTGTCTGCAGTCTCCGGTCATCTCCTGTAGTTTGTCCGCAGTCTCTGGTCATCTCCTGTACTATGTCCGCAGTCTCTGGTCATCTCCTGTAGTATGTCCGCAGTCTCTGGTCATCTCCTGTATTATGTCTGCAGTCCATTGGGTCAAAATATTTTTTTTCTTGTTTTCCTCCTCTAAAACCTAGGTGCATCTTATGGAGCAAAAAATACGGTATATCCACCTGTGTCTGTCTGGGTCTCTTCCCTGCCGAGTAACCACCAGCTTATCACTGACCATTCCTGCAAACTTCCAGGAATCTAAAAAAAAAAAACAAAAAAAAAAAAACACTTAGCTTAACACTTAACACAAAAAACATAGCTGGTGTCAGTGAAAGGAATAGTCCATCACTGATGGGAGGAATAATACCTCATTGTTGGTCAGAGGGAGGAATACACCCTGTTCCAAATTATTATGCAAATTCTATTTAAGTGTCACAAAGATTAAATATTTTGTTTTTCAGTTTAACTCATGGATGGCATTGTGTGTCAGGGCTCTTTTGATCACTGAACACAATCTCGGACACCTGTGATAATTAGATTAGCAGGTGAGCCCAATTTAAGGAAACACTACTGAAGGAGGGCGTTCCACATTATTAAGCAGAGCACCGTTTTCAAGCAATATGGGGAAGAAAAAGGATCTCTCTGCTGCCAAAAAGAGTGAAATAGTTCAATGCCTTGGACAAGGTATCAAAACATTCGATATTTCACGAAAACTTAAGCGTGATCATCGCACTATTAAGAGATTTGTGGCTGATTCAGAGCACAGACGGGTTCGTGCAGATAAAGGCACATTGAGGAAGATTTCTGCCAGATCCATGCATCGGATCAAGAGAGCAGCTGCTAAAATACCATTACATAGCAGCAAACAGATATTTGAAGCTGCTTGTGCCTCTGGAGTCCCACGGACAACAAGGTGTAGAGTCCTCCAGAGTCTTGCAACTGTGCATAAACCTTCTATTCGGCCACCACTAACCAATGCTCACAAGCAGAAACAGCTGCATTGGGCAGAAAAATGCATGAAGACTAATTTTCAAACAGTCCTGTTCACTGATGAGTGTCGTGCAACCCTGGATGGTCCAAATGGATGGAGTAGTGGATGGTTGGTGGACGGCCACCCTGTTCCAACAAGGCTGCGACGTCAGCAAGGCGGTGGTGGAGTCATGTTTTGGGCCGGAATCATGGGAACAGAGCTAGTCGGCGCCTTTAGGGTCCCCGAAGGTGTAAAAATGACCTCTGCAAAGTATGTGGAGTTTATGACTGACCACTTTCTTCCCTGGTACAGAAGGAAGAACTATGCTTTCCGTAATAAAATCATCTTCATGCATGACAATGCACCATCTCATGCTGCAAAGAATACCTCTGCATCAATGGCTGCTATGGGGATAAAAGGAGAGAAAGTCATGGTGTGGCCTCCATCCTCCCCTGACCTCAATCCTATTGAGAACCTTTGGAGTTGGATCTGTGTTTAACAGATGAGGCTGAGCGCTCCTTACGTTGGACTCGCCAGAAGTGGTATTGCAAAGCTAACAAACCAGACTCTATGTTGGCCCGTAGATTGCGTTCTTTTGCGCAACACCCTAAACCGATATCTTTACGTACTCGTCACAATACCCTTACGAGCAACCCAGTAACGGTTTTAGAGGAGTTCCGGCACAGACTAGCTAAACTTTACTCTGATCCCACCCGGGCTGACCCTCAGTCTATTTCTGACTTCTTATCTAGTTTGTCATTACCTACTTTAACACCGGCCCATAAGGATCTGATGGATCGCAATATCCAAGTATCTGAAGTTTTGCAATGTATAGCGGAACTGAAAACAGGCAAACGCCCAGGTCCTGATGGATACACGGCACTATATTATAAGAAATTGGCTGATGTGCTCGCTCCCCACCTTGCCGCTATGTTTAATGCGGTGAAGGGAGGTTCAAATTTTTCCCCGGACTCTTTAACTGCTAATGTAGTTATGATCCCTAAACCGGACCGAGATCATTCTTCCTGGGCTAATTATAGGCCTATCTCTCTTACCAATATCGATATGAAGATTCTTACTAAGATTTTGGCTACTCGATTGAATTCCTTCCTTTCTCGTCTGATTAAAAAGGATCAGGTGGGATTTGTTCCCCATAGGCAGGCCGGAGATGCCATTAGACGTATTTTACAATTGCAACATTTGGCCCATACTCGTAAAATCGATATGATGCTCTTATCCTTGGACATCAACAAGGCTTTTGACACTTTATCCTGACCGTATCTCCTGTCGGTCCTCCATCGTTTTGGCTTCGGTCCTTCCTTCTTGCGATGGATCTCTTCACTATATACATCCCCTCAAGCGAAGCTTAGATACTACGGATTTGAGTCTTCTACGTTCTCGGTTGCTAGAGGTACTAGGCAGGGCTGCCCGCTTTCCCCTTTACTTTTTATCTTAGCCCTGGAACCGTTGGCAGAAGCAATCCGTGTACATCCTGATATTAAGGGAATCGATGTGGCGGGCTCCCAACATAAATTATCGTTGTTTGCGGATGACATATTATTGTCAATCTCGAATCCGGGGATTACTTTGCCTAATTTACTAGCAGTTCTTGATTCTTTTGCCACCCTCTCAGGTTTACACGTCAATCCAGCTAAATCAAGAGCTATGTCAGTTACCCTCCCACCATCACTTCTGACTACTTTGAAGCAAACGTTCCCCTTCCAATGGCTTTCGGCCTTACCATATCTAGGAATTAAGCTTACCCCGACATATGATGGACTGTATCAGGCTAACTTTCCCACTGTTTTTCATGAGTTGACTGAGCTTTTGTCCTCTTGGTCCCATTTCCCGTTATCATGGTTTGGCAGAATTAATGCAATCCGTATGACCTACCTTCCTAAACTATTATACCTATTTCGTGTTCTGCCAGTTTCAGTACCTTCGCATATATTGCGTATACATCAGCGAAAACTTTTGTCCTTTATTTGGGGCTCCTCTCGACCTAGAATTAGCAAGCACATTTTATTTGCGCGGCGGAATGCGGGCGGGTTATCTGTTCCAAATCTCCAGTCCTATTATTTGGCGGCTAACATTGCCCCTTTAGCTCATATTCATGCTTCTCACCATTTCCCCCTGTGGGCTGTAGTAGATATGATGGACTCTCACCCGATACCGCTCCCCTCCTTGCCCTGGCTCCCTAATGCTCAGCGTCCATCTAATCTTAGCCCAACGCTGACACTTTCGCTTCGTCTTTGGGATTCTATAAAATACTCCGCTGGCCTTATCTCTCCTCATCTGCCTCTGCTACGTCTATTGCATAACCCATTATTCCCTCCGGGTAAGGATAACCCTAGACAGTTTGTCTGGTGGCAGACACATGGTTTTTATGATATTCATTCACTCCTATCCCCCACCAGAATAATTACCTTTGACACTTTGCGTTCTTCTTATAACATTCCCCTCCGAGAACATTTTGGTTATCTTCAACTTCGTCACTTTATTCATACTCTAATACGTACGCATCCAGGACCTTACCGTTTATCCCCTTTTGAAAGCCAGTGTAGACATAGACCTCATGCTCCAGGTCTGATCTCCCTGATTTATTCTTCCATTATGTCATATAGAACCCCTCCGGTTCGTTCCTACCATCAGCGTTGGCAGTCGGAATTAGGGGGAACCCTGGATCAACAAGACTGGCAGCTCATGACCCAAACATTATCTAAGTGTTCCAGGAATGTTATTATTCTTGAGAATGCCTACAAAATTCTATACCGATGGTATTATACGCCTGCCCGTCTAGCTAGTTTTATTCCTACCTATTCCCCGGTTTGTTTTCGGGGATGTCAGCAATTAGGTACCATGGCACATATCTGGTGGACTTGTCCTAAGGTAAGCAGGTTGTGGATTAGGGTGTATGCCCTCCTCCGCACTATTCTTCATACAGACATTAAGCGTAATCCATATGAAGCGCTTCTATTTAAACCACCAGAGGGCCTTCTCCGCTCTGAACGGCAACTGGCATCACATTTATTTATGGCAACTAAGTTGACGATTGCGAGGGCTTGGAAGACTCCTGTTCTTAGCTTTGAGGCTGTCAAAAACCGGATGAACTTCATAATGGTCAATGAAAAACTGACGGCCATATTATTGGATACCCATACAAAATTTCTGCAGATATGGCGTCCCTGGCTGGACGTAGCCCAGCCCTCGAGATTCGACCAGTCCCTTCTATCGATATGAGGATGGATTCTGCTGTGATCCCCCCGGGGCCCCTCCCTCTCCCCCCTTTTTTTTTTTTTTTTTTTTTGTTGTGTGTCTGTGTGTGTTGTCCATGTCTCTCTACTATTTGTCTTTTTCTACTCTTCTGTTTACTCTGCTCTTAAACATAATTTACGGATTGTACCTCCTGTTCTCTACGCTGCATTCGTAAGGCTATTTATGCAATCTAGATTTCTTTTTAAATTCTAGGTCATGAATATGTGCTGTTTTTTGATGCGGCCTTTTCTCGGGCCTTTCCTGTTTATTATAATGTTGATATAGCAATACTTCCCTTTGGAGTTTACATTATCATTGCCCACAAAGGTCTGTTGCCCGTTCTCTCCCAACCTCCCTCCCCATCCCCTCCCTCCGGGCACCTATGTAAACTTTTCCGATTTTGCCTTTATTGATGCATGCCTTGCACCAGCTTCCCTTCATTTATTGTACTATGTAAATGTTGGTCATTGAATTTTTGTTACGATTGTCTGTTCATCTTTGCTTATTTTTCAATAAAGCTTTTTGTAAAAGAGAACCTTTGGAGCATCCTCAAGCAAAAGATCTATGAGGGTGGGAGGCAGTTTACATCCAAACAGTAGCTCTGGGAGGCTATTCTGACATCTTGCAAACAAATTCAAGCAGAAACTGTCCAAAAACTCACAAGTTCAATGGATGCAAGACTTGTAAAGCTGCTATCAAATAAAGGGTCCCATGTTAAAATGTAACGTGACCTGTTAAAATGTTGTTAAAAGTTTGATTGAAATAGCTTTTGATTTCAGTAAATATGCTGCAAACACAAGAAACTACAATTTTCAGTTCTTTACAACCTATAAAGTGTTTTGAAACTTACTGTGCGGAATAATTTGGAACAGCGCATTGTAAGTGTTTTAGGTTTCAAAAAAATCCTGTTATCATTAGGAGGTTTGTTCAATCAAATTTGAATTGTACTCTTAATAGTTGATAACATGAGAATTATGCCGACTGTTATTTACATCAATTATTTAGGTAAATGAGAAAAATATCATTTGCATAATAATTTGGAAGTCCAAAGGGCTAGATAAAGGCAAGTAAAGGACTGGATATGGCCCTCGAGCAGCAGTTTGGAGACCACTGGTCTAGGGAGTAGTGATGGACGAATTGGAAAGCACTTAAATGTGTTCAACAATTCACAGGATAAAGTAATATTTGAGCAGGTAAAGACTTAACAACTGGGACTTCTAACCTGCCCAACTGACTGTAGGTTGGGAGATCAGGGCACACTCACTCAACATCATAAAGCAACTGGAAATGACAGGATTCTCCCAATTAAGTCTTCTTAAATGTAACCCATTGGAATTCTGCACCACAATCCTTTTGCAGGGTTTTAACACTGAAACACTGACAATCCCTGTTATTTCCCCACCCTCCCCAATAACTGGCCCTACAGCCACTGCTTATTTTTAGTCAGGAGCAAAATAGAAGTATCATCGCCCATGCCATGTATGAATGCGAATTCACCCTGCACTGCAATATGGTAAATGTCTGCAAGCAATATCCATCTGTACTATCGCCCATGCCATGTATGAATGCGAATTCACCCTGCACTGCTATATGGTAAATGTCTGCAAGCAATATCCATCTGTACTATCGCCCATGCCATGTATGAATGCGAATTCACCCTGCACTGCTATATGGTAATCTATACTGCTTTTAAAATCCACCTCTAACTGAAGCCGATTCATGGCTATCAATGTTCTTGGTAATTCTTACTGCTTCCCAAATCTTTACGGCTACGTTCACACTAGCTTTGTCAGCAGGCGTCAGACAGGCGTTTGGGAAGTGTTTTTAACGTTTCTCAAACACCTATGAATATTCTGCACATGGCAGCACACAGTGCTGTTCACACTGAAGCGTTGCGTCGCCGCAAAACTGACGCCTCATGTTGAGTCAGGAGGAGTTGAAACCTCCCATTCAAGTCTATGGTGACGCTCCTCAAACGCCTGGGCGTTTGTGGAGCATTAATACCATTAAACTTCATTATAGGTGTTTGTGGTGCGGTTTTAATGCTTGGTAAATGCCTCAAAAACGCTTCCCAAATGCCTGTCAAACACTATAGGAGCGTTTGGCAAGAGTTAGAGATAAGTCAAGTGTGAACGAGCTCTAACTCTGTCCATATTACTGTGGTGTTTATTTTGCTCTTATTGTCTTACCCAAATTTATGAGTTGATCCTAATCTTTACAACTCTGCCCTCCTGCAGTCTTTTTGTCCTCCTTTGGTGTGAGAAATTTGCCCTGCTAGCCATGTGTCTCTCCTATGCATTCCTCATTGATTAATTGGCAATACCCCCACCCAACTCAGTAAAAATTTAGACCTTCCTTAGGGGAGGCACAGCCAGAGGCAGCACAGCCATGGGTAGCATTGGCAACTATCATCTTGGATTAAGTATTGAGCATTGCACTTTGGCTCTGCACTTCAGCAAAACCACAGCAGACGACTTCAAATACTAAACAGACTACAGGTGACCTGTTTCCTCTTCCACTCTTTCATCTCTTACCCAGTCTGCTTCTTCATCTCACCACTCTGTAACATGCACTCCCTACTCCTCCTTCTCACAGTTGTATCCTCTCTCTTCAAACTCTCTCTCCTACACCCCTCTTCTCCACCCCACAACTCATATATATCACCCTCACTCCTACCTTCACCTTATTACTGTACTCATCAACTCCTGCTAATTCTGAACTCACATCCTAATAAAACCTCCAGGACACTGGGACCTGTCCCTCCATATAAGTCACACTCCCATATTACCTCTCTCACCCTTCTGCATCTCCTAACATCTGGGAGACATTTCCCAAATCCTGGGCCACCATCTTTCTCATTTGACCAACACACCTTATCCTCGAACTGCGGCCGCAATCCACACAATCTGGTTACTATTCCTCTTCTTTCTAGAACCAGCCTCCCCTTTTCCTGTGCCCTTTGGAATGTCTGCTCTGTCTGTAACAAACTCACTTCTGTCCATGACCTTTGAATCACTAACTCCTTTAACCTACTTGCAACTATGTAAGGGTGTGACGCATGGATGAATACTGACATCTAATGTTAAACTATATTGTGCCTGTAATATGCTCTTTGGTCAGTAGATGGCAGCAAAGTACAAGAATCGATTTTGTAGTGACTTTTGCTAAGACAAGATAAATGCTTATTTACCCTATAAAGTTTCATGAATACTAATTTAGGGGCCGAGTAGGACCCTCAGAAGGGTCATAGTGAACTGTAAATGCAGGTTTGAGGCTGCAATTAAGAAATGACTTACTGCATCACAAACTCTGAGGAGGAAGTGGAGTCTGGGTCTGGCTTTTGGATGCTGAGGACGTCTGGAGAATCTGTGTGGGGCCTGGAAGAGGATTTACGGCTCACAGTGGAATCTGGCAAGGGCACCTAAGGAAGATCCACAACGAGGCCAGGAAACAAGTGACTGTGTGGTCTGGTTCCGGAGTGGGTCAGGAGAAAACACCAAGAGCCTGGCAGGGAACCGTAAGTGCGGCTTTGCCGCAGCACATCGCACCACACGTGGTCAGTGACATTTTATATATACCAGAAAGTTACAAGAGACATACTCCACTTTCCTTTGGATTACAAATAGTATTGCGCAATACTTAGGGTGCACCCCAACGTTATATCTTGCTCAGGAACATTCAGGCGCAGCCAGGCTGCTTTCTGGACATTGGGGAAAAGTCCGCAAGTACGGGGTTAGTGTTAGACAGTATTATTCTTACTGTATGGTTATGCGCTGTTATCATTCTGTTTACGTATGCTCAACTACATGATCACTATAACTCTTCAGTAAACGTAATTGTGGCATCGTGTACCCTCTGAATCTGTGGGCCCAGCCCTCGGTTTTCCTTCAACTACAGAAACCTGGCTTCATGAATCTGACTTTCCCTCTCCTGCTGCCCTTTCCCATGGTGGTCTCCTCTGGACTCACTCTTACAGGTCTAGTGGATGGAAAGGAGGTGGAGTTGGAATCCTCCTATCCCCTCAAAGCACTTTTCAGGACCTCCCTCTCCTCATTTGAAGTTCACTGTATACGTCTATTCTCTCCAATTTCTTTAAGAATTGCTGTGATCTATCAGCCTCCTGAACCGGTATCACGCTTCCTTGTTGACTTCTCTGCCTGGCTGCCTTACTTTTTCTCTTCTCAAATTCCCACAATCATTCTTGGTGACTTAAACATCCCTGCTTATCTTAAAACTCCTGCTACCTCTAAACTTCTGAGCCTAACCACTTCTATTGACTAAAACAATGGACACATGCTTCTACTCACTCTAATGGGAACTGCCTCAACCTTGTATTCTCCTACCTATGCACTTGTCAGGGATGCGGGTGTGACCAGAAGTGTGTGGACTGACACAGGGAAACGCAGGCTTCAGATATGGTATAAATAAGACAATTTATTAAGACTAACAATACAAATATAAACGCAGTGCACCAAACACCAAGCTAACACAAATTCATACAACAAGGTAAAACAAACCCAAACCTAAACTGATATAGATACACAGGTACATACACATATAGAGCACAACGTAGCCAGGCAGGCCGTGTCGATAACTATCGGGCAGGTAGGTACAGGAGGAGCAGGCGGAGAGTAGTCAGGTCACGAGCCGGGTACAGCAACTAACGGACAGGTAGGTACAGGGGGTCAGGCAGAGAATGGTCAGGGTCACAAGCCAGGGATCAAACAGGAGAAGTCAGCAGAAGTCAGGATTAGGCAGGGTCGGCAACAAGTCAGGCAGAAACAGGAACAGGAATGCAGGTTACAAGATACAGGGGCCCATGGAAAAACACACACCAAGGCACAGACTGCAGGTCTGGCCATCCCTTAAATACACCACCTGCAATCAGCCCCAGGTGATGGCTAATTGCCGAAGTGAACCTCTGGTTGTTGAGAGCACCCGCTGGCCAGCCCTGGTACTGCAGCCCACAAGGCAGGTGAGTCCCACCACTATTGGCAAGTCCATTCCTGACAGCACTCTTTGCAACCTCACCAACTTTTTTCCGATCTCTGATCACTCCGTTATTAGCCTCACTCTCTCCTTGGCTTCCAACTACCAGTTACCGGTAGAAACCTTCGTTATCTTAACCCTTCTCTTCTTTTTTTCGGCAACAGATTGTCTCTATGACAAAATCTCAGCCCTGTCCTGTCCCAACCTGGCCACTTCTGTCTACAACAGTTCACTGTCATCCACTGTGGACACATTGGCCCCCCTCACTACACACAGACCTAGGCCCTAACCGCTACAGCCCTGGCAAAAAGACAATACCAGATGCCTCAAAAAATGTAGCCATGCTCTTGAGCGTTTATGGCATACGACTAAGCCCCAGCAAGACTTCAATCAATATAAATCTGCCTTTCAAAAATACAATTCCTGTCTCCACACTGCCAAACAGACCTATTTTATCACTCTCATTAACACCCTCTCACGCAATCCCCATCAACTCTTTTCTCCATTTAACTCTACTTCATCCTTTACCTCCAGCCGCTAACTCACTCACTGCCCAGGAGATCGCTAATCACTTCAAAAATAAGATTGATACAATTAGTGACGAGATCTCTACTGTACAGATATCTCCCTCACCCTACACTCCTTGTCTACCTGCACAATCTATACTTCCCTTGGTTAACCCAGCTACTATAGAGGAGGTTGGTAAACGTTTCTAAAGCCTACCTAACCACCTGCCCCCTGGACCCTGTTCCCTTGCAAATACTTCGGTCATCCTCTGGCTCTATTCTTCACTCTTTAACTCGTATCGTCAGTCTCTCCCTTTCTACTGGCATCTTCCCCAACTCTCTAAAACATGTGCTAGTCGCCCCCATACTTAAAAAGGCCTCACTGAACCCCAGCAATCTTAGCAACCTAAGACCCATCTGCTTACTCCCTTTTGCCTCCAAACTCCTTGAATGTCTAGTCTACAACCAGCTGAGCTGCCACCTTATTGAGAATAACCTTCTCGTTCCCCTTCAGTCTGGATTTCACCCACAACACTCCACAGAAACTGCTCTCCTAAAACTCACAAACGACTTACTAACCGCGAAAACCAATGGTCACTATTCCGTACTCTTGCTCTAGGACCTCTGTGCTGCCTTTGACACAGTTGGCCACCCCCTCCTCCTCAAAAAAACTCTATTTACTTGGTCTTGGTGACTGTACTCTCCGTTGGTTCAAATCTTACCTATCTCACCGCACCTTCAGTGTCACTTACAACTATACTTTCTCCTCTCCTACTCCTCTCACTGTCGGGGTCCCCCAAGGTTCTGTCCTTGGACCTCTCCTAATCTCGATCTACACTTCTTCCTTGGGTCAGCTGATAGCTTCCCATGGTTTCCAATACCATGTCTATGCTGATGACACACAAATCTACCTCTCTACTCCTCAGCTCACCACCTCAATTCCCTCACGTATTAACGATTTACTAACAGACATATCAGAGACAAATCAGACTGGATGTCACACCACTTCCTAAAACTCAACCTATCCAAAACCATTTCTTAGTCAGGATCAATAGCACCACTATCAACCCATCCCTGAATGCCAAAGTGCTAGGGGTAACCCTGGATTCTGAAATATCCTGTCAGGCCCACATCCAATCCCTGTCCAAATCATGCCGCCTCAACCTCCGCAACATCTCCAGAATACGCCCCTTATTAACAAAATGATGCCACAATGCTCCTAATTCACTCTCTGATTATCAGTACAATTTGCACTGTTGTCATTACAGTTACAAATTGTATTGTAACTGTAATGTCAACCTTCATTTTGTATAGCGCTGCGCAAACTGTTGGCACTATATAAATCCTGTATAATAATAATAATAATCAGAGAATCTGTCATTCAATAACATTTTGTTGGGGTGGTTACTGCACTAGCTATTGAGTCACAGAATAAATCCACAACACTTGCAGTCAGGACACCGGTACACCACGATCCAAACATATCAACAAACTTACCTTGAACACATCCTAGTTGTGGTCCAGCGTGAAAAGCACCAGCAAGTCAGACGTTCCCTTGGACAGATTCTTGGGGACGACAATTGCTCCAGAGAACTTTCTCTTTACAGTCATTCCGTTTTCACTTTGACAACAAAAATAAACATATTAGTTATCTGGAAGAGCATCAACCCCAGCACTGCCCTCATATTCTACCATGGACAGGAATACAATCAGTTTGATTTAAAATTCCAAACACTTGACTTCTTATGAACAGTTTTCATATTTCCATTGTCTTTAGGATGTATTTGGGTGCATTTATTTTACATTACAATTTAAAGAAGGATCGAAGTCTACACTCAGAAACCTGCAAGTTTAAAGGATAAGTTCACCTATTGTAAAAAAAAAAAAATAATAAATGCACGTGTTTTTTGCAAGCACCAAAAATGTGCATTTATTATTATTTTACATTGCATTCTGTAAAGTATTGCACCTGTGATCATCAGATTGTGGGTGCAATGCCAGGTTCCAGCAGGCTCACAATAAGCTGTCTGCCCGTACCTGGGCAGAAACGGGTGTGGAAATTTTTGAAAAAACTACTTGTTCAGGGACTAAATCGGTCTCCAGGTCTACTTGTCCTGACTAAAAAATAAATATATTTTAACCAAAACACTATTTAAATCTGAGGTGCTTTATGGACTGTCTGGGGCTTTTAAAAAAAAAATAAAAAAAGGGACTTTATGGCGAATTAAACGTTTAATATTTTTAACATTGCACTCTATATCTCCTCCTCCCCTCCCTGCCTGTCTCCGGCACCGTACCCGGGGACTAGCAGGGAGGGAAGAGACCTTGCAGTGTAATGAGCACTGATTGGCTGCTCCTCAGAAAATGGGAGTGTTGGACTTATCCTTTATCACTTTCACTGCCAGAGCCATTTTTGCGTTTTTTGTGCACATTTAAAAAATCATTTAAGGCCTGATTACACAAAACTCTTAAACATTATATATTTTGTGAAAGCAGAGACCCTAGAAAATAAAATGGCAGCAGTTCCAATTTTATATGTCACATGATATTATCACAAAGATCTATGAAACTTAAAATTTCAGTAAAAAATCCACTTAATTTAATTTCAGGGCACAAAACGCAATAAATTATCAGATTTTCTTGTAAAATATAAAAGATGAGATTGCATCGAGTAAACAGATATCCAACATGTCAAACCTTAAATTTGAATGCACGCGTGAAAAAGGTCCCAAACTTCAGTTCCCTATATTTTCTATAGGTGACGCTTTTAAAGCTCCTTATAGGTCATCAGTTTAGCGTTACATAGGAGGACTGGTACTAGAATTATCGCTCTCATTCTGGTGTGCACGGCGATATAGAACATGTGTATCGCACTTGACGTTTTGATGTGTAGGCGCCCCAGCGCATGCTTTTACATTTGTGTGTGCGTACATATGTGGGGGTGAGGGGCATTATATGCTAGGGTGTAACTTACATTTTTAAGAAATAAATTTTTTTTTTTTTTGTTAAATCACATAGGGGACAAAAAGTCCCCTATGTGATGATTTTGGGTGACAGATTCTCTATTTTGAGACATCCAGGATCTAAAAGACCCTGCATGCCTCCCCTGTGCTCCACCAAGATCAATAACACAAGCATCATTCCCTCCCCTCATGCCAGGGTACTAGGTGTAATCCTAGACTCCCATCTGTCCTTTCAGCCCCAAGTCCAGTCACTGTCCAAATCTTGTAGACTTCACCTCCACAACATCCCCAAGATACGCCCGTTCCTAACCTCAGAAACCACTAAGCAACTTATCCACTCCCTTGTTATATCTGGCCTTGACTATTGTAACTCCCTCCTCATTGGCCTACCTCATCACAGGCTATCCCCTCTTCAGTCTATCATGAATGCTGCTGCCAGACTCATCCACCTTACTAACGTTCTGTATCTGTCACCCCTCTCTGCCAATCCCTCCACTGGCTTAACGTTGCCCAACGGATAAAATTCAAAACATTAACAATAATGTATAAAGCCATTTATAACTCTGCCTCAAATGACATCACCAATCTTGTCTCTAAATATCACCCAAACCGTACTCCCTGCTCCTCACAAGACCTCCTACTCTCTAGCTCCCTTGTCTCCTCCTCCCATGCTCGTCTCCAGGACTTCTCCAGAGCTTCCCCATCCTCTGGAACTCTCTACCCCAATTTATCAGACTATCGCCTACTCTGCAAACCTATCTCTTCAGGGAAGCCTATCCTTCCCTCAACTAATACTGGAATCTTCTACTCTTCCAACCAGTTCATCCCCCAAAGTTACTACCTTTTGTACCACTAGCCCCTCCCTCCTAGATTGTAAGCTCCAAGGATAAGGCCCTCCTATCCCTCTTGTATTGAACTGTATTGTTGCTGTATTGTCTCCCGTTATATTGTAAAGTGCTGAGCAAACTGTTGGCACTATATAAATCCTGTATAATAATAATAATAATAATCACATTCTTTCCTGGCAGGGCCGGATTTAGTTTGTCTGGTCTGGGGGTGCAGTAAAAAAAAAAAAAAAAAAAAAGTCGGGGGCATAATGTTTACACACATTTTATCCAATCCTCTCTTAGCTCCCTACAACTCCATGTGGCTGTATTATGCCAGCGTTTTTCAATCTTCAGATCCAGCTGAGGAAAGCTGGGATTGAACAGAAAATAAGTCCAGCAGTGCATGTAGCACACCATTGCAATTGGTTGTCACGGTCAGGTTGTGCCTAGCAGTGGAAATGGCTTAAAGCAGGATGAAAAGAACCTGAGCCTAGTCCCAGTATACAGTACACTGTACACATATGGCACAGTCCTTGTACCCACAAAATGCTTCTAATTTATATGCCACAAGTGACAGTCTCACAGTAAGAACATAAACCTCAGGGCAAAGGAGTTAAAATGAACCCTTCCTTTACATTTGCTTTTCTGCACCCAAAAAGGTATTGTTTTGCCTCACTGAGCATATCTTAAAGAACTTCATAACAGGTTGCCGACCAGCCACAGTACATATACTTTTTTTCTTTTGTTTAGAAAAAATTAGTCTTAGCCTTGCATTAATTTTACTAAAGCTCTTATTATTAGCGTTCGTATTAAAACTACAAAAATGACCACGGAGTGTGTAATTGTGGGAGAGTCTGCGCCTACACTGGGTACAATACTATCACTGAATTCTCTGAACACAGCGCACTAAGCTTTGCAGCAGCTGTAAAACAGTCCTGCTGCCACCCTGTTCTCCACAGAGGGGGAAGTTAAGGATATATACAGTATCTCACAGAAGTGAGTACACCCCTCACATTTCTGTAAATATTTGATTCTATCTTTTCATGTGACAACACTGAAGAAATGACACTTTTCTACAATGTGACGTAGTGAGTGTACAGCTTGTATAACATGTAAATCTGCTGTCCCTTCAGAATAACTCAACACACTGCCATTAATGTCTAAACCGCTGGCAACAAAAGTGAGTCCACCCCTAAATGACAAGGTCCAAATTGGGCCCAAAGTGTCAATACTTTGTGTGGACACCATTATTATCAAGCACTGCCTTAACCCTCTTGGGTATGGAGTTCACCAGAGCTTCACAGGTTGCCACTGGAGTCCTCTTCCACTCCTCCATGACGACATCACAAAGCTGGTGGATGTTAGAGATCTTGCGTTCCTCCACCTTCCGTTTGAGGATGCCCCACAGATGCTCAATAGGGTTTAGGTCTGGAGACATGCTTGGCCAGTCCATCACCTTTACCCTCAGCTTCTTTAGCAAGGCAGTGGTCGTCTTGGAGCGGTGTTTGGGGTCGGTATGTTGGAATACTGCCCTGCGGCCCAGACTCCAAAGGGAAGGGATCATGCTCTGCTTCAGTATATCACAGTACATGTTGGCATTCATGGTTCCCTCAATGAACTGTAGCTCCCCAGTACCGGCAGCACTCATGCAGCCCCAGACCATGACATTCCCACCACCATGCTTGACTGTAGGCAAGACACACTTGTCTTTGTACTCCTCACCTGGTTGCCTCCACACACGCTTGACACCACCTGAACCAAATCAGTTGATCTTGTTGTCATCAGACCACAGGACGTGGTTCCAATAATCCATGTCCTTAGTCTGCTTGTCTTCAGCAAACTGTTTGCAGACTTTCTTGTGCATCATCTTTAGAAGAGGCTTTCTTCTGGGACGACAGCCATGCAGACCAATTTGATGCAGTGTGTGGCGTATGGTCTGAGCACTGACTGGCTGACCCCCTTCCCATTCAACCTCTGCAGCAATGCTGGCAGCACTCATACATCTATTTCTCAAAGACAACATCTTGATATGACGCTGAGCACGTGCACTCAACCTCTTTGGTTGACCATGGCGAGGCCTGTTCGGAGTGGAATCTGTCCTGTTAAACCGCTGTATGGTCTTGGCCACCGTGCTGCAGCTCAGGTTCAGGGTCTTGGCAATCTTCTTATAGCCTAGACAATTGTTTGATAAAAAATTCCTCCTGCGCTGTAATGGACCCCAAACCCTACCTATCAGCTGCTTACACTCAAACTGATACCCAACCAGTGCAGAATAAATATTAAACAATAGTGCAGCGCTAATAAACTGAATCACTATAAATATTGCTACATGGGCTAAAAATGCCAAACACACCTACATGTGAAATAATGATATTGAAAACATGGAAAAAAAATTAAAAAATGAAAACATATGAAATGTGAAAAATATGACACATCTTAAAGTGACCAAATCATCTTAGTGCCCCATACAAGTGCCAGCAAATAATATTGGAATAAAGATAACAAACATAAATCACGTGATAGTGCCACTTCAAATCTCATAAATGTACAAACGCAGAAATATATAAGTCCAATATGAATAATTCAGTGATGCAACATACACATACACACGCAGCTGGAGTGGAAAAGTGTGTTGGCACTTACACGATTGAGCACCAATTGCACATTGCATGTGTATGTTGCATCACTGAATTATTCATATTGGACTTATATATTTATGCGTTTGTACATTTATGAGATTTGAAGTGGCACTATCACGTGATTTATGTTTGTAATCTTCTTATAGCCTAGGCCATCTTTATGTGGAGCAACAATTCTTTTTTTCAGATCCTCAGAGTTCTTTGCCATGAGGTGCCATGTTGAACTTCCAGTGACCAGTATGAGAGAGTGGGAGCGATAACACCAAATGTAACACACCTGCTCCCCTTTCACACCTGAGACCTTGTAACACTAATGAGTCACATGACACTGGGGAGTGAAAATGGCTAATTGGACCTTGTCACTTAGGGGTGGACTCACTTTTGTTGCCAGCGATTTAGACATTAATGGCTGTGTGTTGAGTTATTTTGAGTGGACAGTACATTTACATGTTATACAAGCTGTACACTGACTACGTCACATTGTAGCAAAGTGTCATTTCTGCAGTGTTGTCACATGAAAAGATAGAATAAAATATTTACAAAAATGTGAGGGGTGTACTCACTTCTGGGAGATACTGTATTTGCCAACTAATTCAAGACCAAGAAAAATACAAGTGCCGCAGGACCAAAACAGCAGGGACGTTTACCGACATGAAAAGAAGGACCTTCCACCAATGCGTTTTTTCTAATATACCTGCTCTATGTGCAGCACATTGGGGTGTATGGATTATGAATGGCACACCCTTACATTGTACAGCAGACCGCAATGCACTGCACTACAACCAACATATACCATTTTATTGTGGGTATTGAGCCTAAAACACTTTTTCCCCGCTCACACTCCCACTCAGAACAGTACGGCACCTATAGGACTGATGAGGTCACAGCTCCTCATGTTCCTCTGGTTGGGGAATCCCAGCGGGCTGCTGACAGGAGGCCGGAGTGTAGAATTCCATGAGGTATTCACAACGACTTGGCTCCGACGTGGACATGATGACTGTTTCTTTACCACAGAACAATTTCACCTGCAGAAGGGAGAAAAATGACGGCATTTGCATGTCTTAGTCTGATCAAACACCTCATCACGATTGCTACGGTGCAACATACAGGGGGAAACACGCCTCCTCACACGTTCCCAAAGATTCCGAGTACAATCCTTCCACGTGGCTGTATGTGTACAGATGCACTTTTATGGAGACTACAAAACTGCTATGTAGCTGTATTTATAAAGTGACTGCAATGCTGTTACATAGCTGTGCAGAGTAGGCATAAGATATATGGTGTATGTGACCTTCTAGGTGTCTCGTTATCCTGTAATGAAGCCATACCCTGCACTTTGGTCACAGCAGGCAATGCCCCGCAATCCAACATGTTATTCCCATCGGTCATCCCTAGTGACACTCACCAATGTGGACCGGTTGGGACCCTGCCAACAGCCTGTGCCCTGGTCGTACTTCATGGCACTACATCTGTCATTTTCTGGTCCGGCCCAGGTGTTCCAGATGCTGTGAATATGAAGTCATAACAAAAAAAGAAAAATCACATTTACTAGAAGGTGCTCAGGAGCCTATTTGCCCATTTCCTGTGAGTCCGGTTCACACCAATGCACTGAATGAAATGTTATTTTGTGAAATTTTATTAAAGGACAAGTTCACCTTTTGTAACGTTACGTGTTATACCCGTATTCAAGGTGTAACATGTAACAAGTTACTTTTGCAGCAGCAACAAGGCCCCCCCCAATCCTCATTGTGTCAGCATGCTGCTGATCTTCTCCCCACACCCACCATTTTAAATAAACACGGCCTTGCGGCGCTCTGTCCACCCAGCCGTGTCATCCATTCACAGAATTTTGTGAACGGGAAAACTACAAGTACCAACAGCTTTTGCAGCTGACGGCTTATAGTCCTCAACCACGGCACTGTTGAGTGCTCTAGGTAGTTCACTGCTCCTCCCAGTACGTGGTGATAGCAACACTGACATTCTGCAGGAGCCTAATATTGCACCCAGGTTGCACAAAAAAAATAAATAAAAAAAAAACATTTTTACCTTCAAAAACTTTCCTTTCTTTTCTTTTTTTTTTACAAAGAGCAGCTTATCCTTTGAAGTAAAACAAGTAAACGGTGTGATGCAAAATGTCGATGGTGTGAATGGATCCTACAAAGAGTGGGCTTGTGGATAGGAATTGTGTTCCAACACAATTGTGTTTTTTTTTTTACTTTAGGTACTTTCACATTTGTTTCTTACTCAAAACATGCATACAAATATCAATGCCATTGGACTCCATTGTTTTCACTTTTGTATAGAAGGCTTACTGCTGGCAGGTTTGGGGCATCCTCACAGTAGTAAAAATCATCATTTCTGAGCTTACAGAACCAGAAATAAACAAGTACTAACACGCATAAAATGACAACAAATGAAGAACATTTCCTTAAAGCACAGGAGAAAAGCTGCAGATTTGTGGCAACTACTGCACCGAAACACATTAAAACTCCAGCAGGTAAAAAAAAATAAACACCCCTAATAAGGCAGCTTTCAAACCGTTTGGCTCCGATCAGCAGGGTATCTGCTCACAGATCGCAGTGGACTTTCCTCTGTGTGAAAGGAGCCTTAGCATTACTATTTTTGTGACCTGCAGGAGTAATAATGTTTCAGTGTGTGACCGGTCACATCCGTGCCCTTACAGTTTCTGTGGACACAGGCAGACCCGTCAGCTCTATGGGTGGCCAGGTGTAAATGGGCTCTCCTGTACCTCCCATCCAGTCAACAAAAATGAAAAATTACGCATTTCTTTTCTGTTTTTTTGCTTTCTGGACCTGGATGGCGGTAGGTGGATGTAAAGAGACACAAGCCCAATTACATCTGCCTGTCCATAGGGCTCCATGGACCTTCCAACCAGGTCTGCCTGAAAAACTGACAAGTGGACCTGATTGGAATGCTGGTGTGAAAGTAGCCTAACAATTACATCAGCACTTGCCCTATAATAGATCATACTCATCTGCAGCTTAGACCAAATTAGGGCTCATTCACAAAGAGAAAAAAACACAGTTATTTACCTGTTAACTATTTCCAGGAATCTTCCAGGACAGCTTCACATGAGAGATAGGCTCCTCCTACCAGGAAACACCTGATCCACTTTTTCCTAATAAATAGCCTCTCCACCCCTGAGATCCTCAGTGTAATAATATAACCGAAGGTCTAGGATAAAACACAAATATAACAGTAGGAATATCATATATCTAGTCCATTGTATGACAGAACACCAGCTTATAACTAGAAAAGCTACAATTTCTGGGGAAATTGTGTGAAGTGTTCTTGCCTCCACCAGTAGTCTATAACTGGAGTGGGCGGTGTAACTGGGTGGAGTGGGTTCCTATGGCAACTCACTCTACAGCAAGGCCAGAGAAGAGCGGTTAAAAAACTGCTCCAACTTGCTCACTTCACTGGCGGTTGGCCTCTTCAAAAGATTGTAGTTTAAAAATGATAAATCTGAAGAGCTTTATATTGTGAGAATCACAAGACCCAGCCCTACATTTTGTTGCATAGTATGTCTCTGAAATATTAAAAATGAAGGCACAGTCGCAGTTTAGAAATTGCCCTTCAAATTTGAGGTGGCTAGAGTGCAGTTTCAATGAATGTCAATGGGCGGCGTGAGTTGCAAACAAATGGTCATATTGTGAAGACTATCAGGACTATGGCCTAGCCGTGGACATTTTTAGTGGCAGCAGGGATAGCTGAACGTTTTGATATAAGATTTGTGTAGGTGGGCTTGAAAATGAGGGAGTGATGGCAGTTTACAAATCATGTCCTGATTTTTCAGCTCACACTCTAGCTTTTGTCAGCTCCCACTCTAGTTTTCAACATTCCGCCATTCATTCCTATGGGACCAATTTCACCACAAAAACGCTGATATTTCGTGAACCATTCGGCGAAACGTTCCACAAAGTAATAGCACACCAATCGGGAACAATCCGCACGTTTCGGTATATTACTGTCTATGTAGTGTAAAAACTGCGGGAGGAGTTAGGGTGGTAAATTTGGCAATAATAATAGGAATATATATGTGAGATAACAGTAAGTGGTTGCCATGCAAGAACACTTAATGACAGGATTCTCCCAATTAAGCCTTCCTAAATGTAACCCATTGGAATTATGCACCACAATCCTTTTGCAGCGGTTTAACACTGACACTGGTATTTCCCCACCCCCCACCGATAACTGGCCCTACAGCCACTGATTATTTTCAGCCAAGAGTAAAATGGAAGTTGATTCTAATCCAAGAATCTGTCATTCAATAACATTTTGTTGGGGTGGTTACTGCACTTGCTACTGAGTCACAGAACAAACCCAAAACACTTGCAGTCAGGACACCGGTACGCCACGATCCAAACACATCAACAAACTTACCTTGAACACATCCTAGTTGTGGTCCAGCGTGAACAGCACCAGCAAGTCAGACGTTCCCTTGGACAGATTCTTGGGGACGACAATTGCTCCAGAGAACTTTCTCTTTACAGTCATTCAGTTTGCACTTTGACAACAAAAATAAACATATCAGTTATTTGGAAGAGCATCAACCCCAGCACTGCCCACATATTCTACCATGGACAGGAATACAATCAGTTTGATTTGTAATTCTGAACACTTGACTTCTTATGAGCAGCTCTCATATTTCCGTTGTCTTTAGGGTGCATTTATTTTACATTACAATTTAAAGGAGGATTGAAGTCTACACTCAGAAACCTGCAAGTTTAACCACCTATCTACCGGGCACTTATACCCCCTTTGTGCCCCGGCCAATTTTCAGCGCTGTCTCACATTGAATGACAATTGCACAGTCATGCAACATTGTACACATATGACATTTTTATAATATTTTTCACACACAGAGATTTTTTTTTGTGGTATTTAATCGCAGTTGGGTGTTTTATTTTTGGCACTATAAACAAAAGAAGAGCAACATATGCAGCAATGATGGGCACTGATAGGCGGCGCTGATGGGCGACACGGACAACCAGCCCTGACTGCCGAAGCTGAATGGGTGGCATTGATGGACGGTACTGATGGGGGCCCTGCTGGGTGGTACTGAAGGGCACTGATCATCAGTGCCCTGATGATCATTGCCAATCTCCTCTGTGACAGCTGCCAGTTATCGGCAGTACTTTCTGCACGCTGTGACAGTGTGAGGAAAATGCTGCCGATAACAGACAACTGTATTTACACAGTGAACTGTTGTGTCATTGGACGCAGCTGATCATGTGGGAAAAGGCTGCTGTGATTGGCCTTTTACCTCATCATGTGATCAGCTGTCTCCGTAGGACACAGCGATCACGGAGATCGCCGGGTGCGTGCCCCTGATGGTGCGCGGGGGGCACATTCTGGGAGGACGTCATAAGACACCCTCCCAGAATTAGGTAACCGCGCTGTAGCCGTCATTTGGCTATATCACGGTTACCAAGTGGTTAAAGGATAAGCTCACCTTTTGTAAAAAAAAAATAAAAAATTAAAAATGCACGTTTTTTTTTTTTGCAGCCAACAAAAATGTGCATTTACTATTTTTGTACATTACATTCTGTAAAGTATTGCACCTGTGATCAGCAGATTGTGGGTGCAATGCCCGGATCCTGCAGACCCACAATAAGCTGTCTGCCCGTACTCCCATATGTCAGAAAGTTCCTACACTGCAGGAAGAATCAATGAACTACAAGAGTGCTCATCAGTGTCCTCGCAGCTCATTGAGAACTACAACCTGTCAGCCACAATGGCTGACAATACTTGTAGTCCGTTCATTCAAGGAAACTGAATGAATGACGTGGACATGTGGGTGGAGCCCTGAAGGGCCACACTGTTTTTAAATTGTGACAGCGGGTGAGGGAAGAAGCCCACTGTCATGGAGAGGAGCGCTGGTGGCGGGAGGTTGGGGAATAGGAGCATGGTAAGTGTTACACCCCAAATATGGGTGACATGCTCCGAAAGGTGCTTAGATCCTTTCATTTCTACATTGTTTTTGTTCAACCAGAGTGGCTCCAGGCAGAAAAGTACAACCTGAAGATGAACTGCTGAAAAACAATCTGGAATACATAGAACAGAGACATTTTACCTGCCAAAAGATTCTTTATTTCTGTCTGTCCAGTTCTGAGAATTTCAAAGCTCTGTCACACTGCACAGCTCTGTCTAGCAGGGCAGTAGACCTGATTTTAATCTGCTGCAGTAACTTACAGTTCTTGCTCCTCCCTCAGTCTGAATGGATAGTGAAAGAAGCAGTAGACCGATGAGCTCACACCCGTCACTCTGCTCTCTCCTCCTAACCGCATGCCCCTTACACGAGTATTGCAGCAGAACTGATTCACTTCTTGTGCTGCGGCTTCTCTCTGGTCAAATCTGAACTCTGCTGTACAGGGATTTTAAGAGTCAAATATCAAGTCAAAGTGTAGGCACTTGCATCATTCAATGTAATAATTATATATAAGCAGTAGACGAGCACATAAATGCTGCATTCTAGTCCATGGGGCGTCATTTTAAATGACTCATTC
>NW_028320511.1:40000-50815 GCF_062004578.1 Staurois parvus | reverse complement strand
GGTGCTCTAGCAGAAAGTCTGGTGGGTCCATGAGATCAATACACTCTGGTCTAGGTCTTTCCTGCTTGGTTTTCTCTGGCCATCCTACCCTCACCTGCTAGCAGCTGTCCAAGTTTTGGGCTTTCCAACAGCAAACTGGACAGGTTTGGTCTCCAGGTACAGGGATGCTCTAGCAGAAAGTCTGGTGGGTCCATGAGATCAATACACTCTGGTCTAGGTCTTTCCTGTTGCCTGCTTGGTTTTCTCCAGCCATCCTACCCTCACCTGCTAGAAGCTGTCCAAGTTTCGGGAGTTCCAACAGCAAACTGGACAGGTTTGGTCTCCAGGTACAGGGATGCTCTAGCAGAAAGTATGGTGGGTCCATGAGATCAATACACTCTGGTCTAGGTCTTTCCTTCCCTAAAACTACTTCTTTGTCTTCTTCAGAGTCAAGATTAAGGGTATTTCATTGTTCCTCAGTGCCATGGATGGTGAACTCTGACCTAGTATGACTGGCAGATGCTCCATGGGGCTCTTCTGGATTTTCAATATCATCTACCCCAAGGACCAATTTGCTGTCCTTTATTAGCCACAGGCGATAATTTTATGGCTGTCAAAGCTCAGGTTCTGAGAGATGGCATCTTGAGTCTGTAGTTTTGCTGCCTATTTGGTCATATCTGGCATCCTACACTCACCTGCTACCCATGTTTGAGGCCAACAGCAAACTGGATGAGCTTGGTCTCCAGGTACAGGGATGCTCTAGCAGAAAGTCTGGTGGGTCCATAAGATCAATACACTCTAGTCTAGGTCTTTCCTTCCCTAAAACTACTTTTGTCGAGTCAAGATTAAGGGTAGTTCAGTGTTCCTCAGGGCTGTGGATGGTGAACTCTGACCTAGTATGACTGGCAGATGCTCCATGGGGCTCTGCTGCATTTTTAATATCTACCCTAAGGACCAATTTGCCGTCGTCTTTTATTAGCCACAAGCTATAATTGTGAGGCTGTTGAAGCCCAGGTTCTGAGAGATGGCATCTTGAAGTCTCTAGTTTTGCTGTCTATTTGGTCATATCTGGCATCCTACCCTCACCTGCTACCCATGTTTGAGGCCAACAGCAAGCTGGATGAGTTTGGTCTCCAGGTAAATGGATCCTCTCGAAGAAAGTCTAGTGGGCCCAAGAGATCAATACACTTTGGTCTATGCCTTTCCTTCCCTAAAACTACTTCTTCGTCATCTTCATAGAGTATTTCATAATATTCTAGTAATCCATGGTATTGCAGTTCTCCCTTAGTGCTGAGGGCTGGCCTAGGTGGATAGTTTTCTCTGACTTAGTATGACTCTGGCAGATGCTCCATGGGGCTCTCCTGGATCTTTAAATGCTTCCATCCCAAGGACCAATTTGCCATTCTTTCCAGCTGCTGGCTTTAATGATGTGGCTGATGAAGCCCAGGTTCTGAGAGATGGGTATCTGAAAATACGGTTCTGCTGCCTGCTTGGTCATATCTGGCATCCTACCCTCACCTGCTACCCATGTTTGAGGTCAACAGCAAACTGGATGAGTTTGGTCTCCAGGTAAATGGATCCTATAGAAGAAAGTCTGGTGGGCTCAAGAGATCAATACACTCTGGTCTATGCCTTTCCTTCCCTAAAACTACTTCTTTGTCATCTTCACAGAGTCATGATTCAGGGTATTGCAGTTCCCCCTTAGTGCTGAGGATTGGCCTAGGTGGATAGGTTTTTATGGCCTAGTGTTACTCTGGCAGATCCTCCATGGGGCTCTCTTGTGCATCTTCAAATTCTTCTATCCCAAGGGACCAATTTGCCATCCTTTCCAGCCGCTGGCTTTAATGATATGGCTGTTTAAGCCCAGGTTCTGAGAGTTGGGAATCCCAAAGTCTGGTTCTGCTACCTGCTTGGTCATCTCTGGCCATCCTACCCTCACCTGCTACCAGCTGTCCGGATTTGGTGGTTTGGTCTCCAGGTACAGGGATCCTCTAGCAGAAGCTCTTTCATCCCCTAAAATGTCTTCGTCTGCTTCACAGAATCAAGATAAAGGGTATTCCAGTGCTCCTCAGTGCTGCAGATTGGTCCAGGTGGATGGGGTACTCTGACTTTGTGTAACTCTGGCAGAATCTCCATGGGGGTCTGTTGGGTCTTTTAAGATCTTCTATGCCCAAGGATCTTCAGCCACTGACTAATGGTATGGCAGTTGAATCCCAGGTTCTGAGAAATGGGCATCTCGAAGTCCCATGATTCCTATGCTAAAAGCTAGGAATTCTACTTACAAGGTCTATCATCGCATGTGGAAGGCATACTACATTAGGTGTGAGTCTTGGGGTGTCCACCTCAAGAGTTTCATCTTGGGAAAAATCCTCTCCTGCCTACAGCTGGGTTTGGACCAATGTTTGGCTCTATCAAGGGTCATATTTCTGCTCTTTCTATCTTGTTTCAGAGACTGTTGGCCTCTCACTCGTTGATGAAGACCTTTGTACAGAGGATCTACCATGCAGCTTCATTTGTTCATTCCCCTGTGGCTCCATGGGATCTGAATGTGGATCTTACTGTACTTTAGAAACCACCATTTGAAGCTATCAGAGATGTTTCCTTCTACTCTCACAAGATGGTATACCTTTTAGCCATCACCTGTGTCAGGTGAGTGTCTGATCTGGTGGCCTTGTCTTGTAAAGAATCATTTCTGGTCTTACACAGGATTACATATGGTGGCGTTGAGGTCCAGAGCCTCCTTCCTTTCTACGGTGGCATTTTGATGTTGAGGTCCAAAGCCTCCTTCCTTTCTAAGGTGATATTTTGGTGTTGAGGTCCAAAGCCTTCTTCCTTTCTAAGGTGGCATTTTGGTGTTGAGATCCAGAGCCTCCTTCGTTTCCAAGGTGGCATTTTGGTGTTGAGATCCAGAGCCTCCTTCCTTTCTAAGGTGGCATTTTGGTGTTGAGATCCAGAACCTCCTTTCTTTCTAAGGTGGCATTTTGGTGTTGAGATCCAGAGCCTCCTTTCTAAGGTGGCATTTTGGTGTTGAGATCCAGAGCCTCCCTTCCTTTCCAAGGTGGCATTTTGGTGTTGAGATCCAGAGCCTCCCTTCCTTTCCAAGGTGGCATTTTGGTGTTGAGATCCAGAGCCTCCTTCCTTTCTAAGGTGGCATTTTGGTGTTGGGATCCAGAGCCTCCTTCCTTTCCAAGGTGGCATTTTGGTGTTGGGATCCAGAGCCTCCTTCCTTTCCAAGGTGGCATTTTGGTGTTGGGATCCAGAGCCTCCTTCCTTTCCAAGGTGGCATTTTGGTGTTGGGATCCAGAGCCTCCTTCCTTTCCAAGGTGGCATTTTGGTGTTGGGATCCAGAGCCTCCTTCCTTTCCAAGGTGGCATTTTGGTGTTGGGATCCAGAGCCTCCTTCCTTTCCATGGTGGCATTTTGGTGTTGGGATCCAGAGCCTCCTTCCTTTCCAAGGTGGCATTTTGGTGTTGAGATCCAGAGCCTCCTTCCTTTCCAAGGTGGCATTTTGGTGTTTGAGGTCCAGAGCCTCCTTCCTTTCCAAGGTGGCATGTTGGTGTTGAGGTCCAGAGCCTCCTTCTTTTCCAAGGTGGCATTTTGGTGTTGGGATCCAGAGCCTCCTTCCTTTCCAAGGTGGCATTTTGGTGTTGAGATCCAGAGCCTCCTTCCTTTCCAAGGTGGCATTTTGGTGTTGAGATCCAGAGCCTCCTTCCTTTCCAAGGTGGCATTTTGGTGTTTGAGGTCCAGAGCCTCCTTCCTTTCCAAGGTGGCATGTTGGTGTTTGAGGTCCAGAGCCTCCTTCTTTTCCAAGGTGGCATTTTGGTGTTGGGATCCAGAGCCTCCTTCCTTTCCAAGGTGGCATTTTGGTGTTGGGATCCAGAGCCTCCTTCCTTTCCAAGGTGGCATTTTGGTGTTGAGATCCAGAGCCTCCTTCCTTTCCAAGGTGGCATGTTGGTGTTGAGGTCCAGAGCCTCCTTCCTTCCCAAGGTGGCATTTTGGTGTTGAGATCCAGAGCCTCCTTCCTTTCCAAGGTGGCATTTTGGTGGTGAGATCCAGAGCCTCCTTCCTTTCCAAGGTGGCATTTTGGTGGTGAGATCCAGAGCCTCCTTCCTTTCGAAGGTGGTTTTGGCCTTTTAGCGCCAAGATATTGCTATTCAGTCTTTCTGTCCAGCTCTATAACACCTAACAGAAACTTCCCTGTATTGTCTGGATGTGTTGTGGACTGTGAGAAATGTCCTCCTTGGTTCCCAAGAATATTAATATTTGCTTCCTAATTACCTCATATAAAAAAAAGAAGCTCCATGGTGTAATTTTTTTTTTTCAATCTATCATAATTTATTAATAAATGTGAAAGACAATCCAAAAATGTACAAAGGTGCAAAGTAGGCGGAATTGCTACTTCTGGCTGCGATGGTGTAATTTTCGGTTCTAGTGTGATCTCACTTCAGTGCGTTTCCTCCATATAGACTTTCTCAAGAGGCTCTAAGTCTTTATCAACGAATCACATCGAGGAAGTGACGCCCCTTGTTAAGACGTATTCTACTAGATCTATGAGGGCTTTTTGGACCTTTTCGGGAACTTTTTACTAGATTTGCAAGGCTGCCATTGGGTCTTGTGCTCTTAAGTTCTACCAGGTGGATGATGCAAATGGGTTATTTGGGTGAAAATTGAGGTAAAATACCTGTTAATCCCCCAGAATTCCAATGAGTCCTAGAGTGAGTCAACGGTGCTGTACTACACTGAAATCCCAAGCAGCGTTGTCAGCCCTGCCAAACTACAGAACACCTCCCCTATGGAAATGGGAAAACATAGACGAGCAAAGAGGTTCACTTGAAGGCAACAAATGAAGGTTGCTTTGTGGGGAGCTATTTTCTGACCCCCAGCTGACTTCCTGTCTGCCCATCCTATAGCAGAATCATCCCAGCTGTCCTTTTACCTTGATATCTCAAGAATAGACTACACGGGAAGCTTCTATCTCCGTCTCAGTGGATGTTCAAGGACATATACAGATGGGTATAAGAAGGTCTCTACCATTTCTTCCACCCAAAACCATGCCTTCTTTTTGGTTTGCTGCCCCTTTGACTGACACCCCTTGAGAAACACCCTCCAGATTTTGGTGGTTGGATGATGAAATTCAAGACTACCTAAGAAGCTTCTGCAGAAAGCGGATGATGAAATTTGTCCTCTTGAGTTTAGATGGGTCACCTGTCTAGGAGAGTCGTCTTCCTACTTTATACGGAGTAGCTTGAGGTGGACAATTCCGAGATCTTTAGGGAAGTTCCTTCTGAAAAGTGATATTCTTGTATCTCTTAAACTCAAAGAAAAAAAGATCTCCACGCCGTTCAGTTGGGATTCAGTTGGAATTGAACACTTGAAGTGATGGCTTTCCACTCTTCTAACATCGGGAACACGGATGGTGGCACTGGACCAATAGGAATGAAAATTGGTTCTAATGTAGATATAAAACGAGGTGGCATTCTCTTTGGAGGAGGGAAACCTCTCATTGGGAGTATGGACCGGGTTTGGCCAGGTGAAGAAAAGGAAGGGGAGGAAGTGGGGACAGGGAATAAAAGGGATATGTAGCGAAAAAAAATGGGGGGTTGGGGTGGGATGGGGAAGAAAAGGAACAAGGTGGCTTTCTCCTTCGGAGGAGGGAAACCCCTCATTGGGAGTATGGACCGGGTTTGGCCAGGCGAAGAAAAGGAAGGGGAGGACGTGGGGACAGGGAATAAAAACCTAGTAAAAAAAAGGGTGGGATGGGAAAGAAAAAGTGGCGATGGGGAAGGAATCACGTCAGAATGGGGAGGAAGTGGGGAAAGGAGGGGAGACGAAGTGAGGTTGGGGAAGAAAAGGAGAGGTGAAGAAGTGGGGACAGGGAAGAAAAGGAGAGGTGAGGAAGTGAGGTTGGGGAAGAAAAGGAGAGGTGAGGAAGTGGGTACATGGAAGAAAAGGAAGAGGAGGAAGTGGGGACAGGGAATAAAAACAAATGTAGTAAAAAAAAGGGGGGGGGGAGGAAAGGAACAAGGTGGCATTCTCCTTGGAGGAGGGAAACCTCTCATTGGGAGTATGGACCGTGTTTGGCCAGGGGAAGAAAAGGAAGGGGAGGAAGTGGGGACGGGGAATAAAAACATAGCAAAAAAAAGGGGAGGTGGGGATGGGAAAGGAAAGGAGGAAGGGATCAGGTCAGAATGGGGAGGAAGTGGGTAAAGGAAAAGAGGGGAGAGGAAGTGAGGTTGGGGAAGAAAAGGAGAGGTAAGGAAGTGGGGACAGGGAAGAAAAGGAAGGGGAGGAAGTGGGGATGAGGAAGAAAAGGAAGAGGGAGGAAGTGTGGATGGGGAAGGAAAGGAGAGGGAAAAAGCGGGGGTGGGAAGGAAAGGAGGGTTGAGGAACTGGGGACAAGAAAGGAGGGAGGCAATAAGTGGGGAAGGGGGGAGGAACTGAGAATGGGGAGGGAGGAAGTGGGGCGAGAAATGAAAGGAGAGGGAGGAAGTGGGGACAGGGAAGAAAAGTGGGTACATGGAAGAGGAGGAAGTGGGGATGGGGAAGAAAAGGATATGTGGGGTGGGATGGGAAGAAAAGGAGGGGTGGAGAAGGAAAGAAGGAGAGGATAAATGAAGACAGGGAAGGAAGAAAGGGGAGGGAGCGGGGATGGGGTTGAAAAGGAAGAGGGAGGAAGTGTGGATGGGGAAGGGAAGGAAAGTAGAGGGGAAAAAGCAGGGATGGGATAGAAAAGGAAGGTTGAGGAATTGGGGACAGGGAAGGAAAGGAGGGAGGGAATAAGTGGGGAAGGAAAGAAAAGGAAAAGGGGAGGAACGGAGAATGGGGATGGAGGAAGTGGGGTGAGAAATGAAAGGAGAGGGAGGAAGTGGGGATGGGGAAAGAAAGGAAGGGGGAGAAGATGGGGAAGGAAATGAAGGAGGGAATAAGTGAGGGATTAGGCGAGGATGGGGGGAGGAAGTGTGGAGAGAAGGGGGAGAGGGATTAAATGAGGATGGGAAAGAGAGGAAGTGGTAATGGGGAGGTAAGAAGGAGGTGGGAAGTAACAATGGGGAAGGAAAGGAAGGTTGAGGAACTGGGGACAGGGAAGGAAAGGAGTGAGGCAATAAGTGGGGAAGAAAAGGAAAGGGGGGGTTAAGAATGGGGAGGGAGGAAGTGGGGATGAGGAAGAAAAGAAGTGGGTACATGGAAGAAAAGAAAGAGGAGTAAGTGGTGACGGAGAGGAAAAGGGGTGAGGAAGTGGGGACGGGGAAGAAAAGGATATGTGGGGTGGGATGGGAAGAAATGGAAGGGTGGAGAAGGAAAGAAGGAGAGGATAAATGAAGACAGGGAAGGAATAAAGGAGGGAGTGGGGATGGGGTTGAAAAGGAAGAGGGAGGAAGTGGATGGGGAAGGGAAGGAAAGAAGAGGGGAAAAAGCGGGGATGGGATAGAAAAGGAAGGTTGAGGAATTGGGGACGGAAGGAAAGGAGGGAGGGAATAAGTGGGGAAGGAAAGAAAAGGGAATGGGGAGGAATTGAGAATGGGAAGGGAGGAAGTGGGGCGAGAAATGAGAGGAAGTGGGGATGGGGGAGGAAAGGAAGGGATGGAAATGAAGGAGGGAATAAGTGAGGGATTAGGCGAGGATGGGGAGGAAGGAAGAGGGGACAGGGAAGTAAGGGGGGAGGAGATGGGGAGAGGGATTACATGAGGATGGGGAAGAGGAAGTGGTAATGGGGAGGTAAGAAGGAGGTGGGAAGTGAGGATGGGAAAGGAAAGGAGAGACAGGGAGGAGGGGGGGAAGGAGTGGAAGGGAGGGGTGAGGAACTGGGGATGGGGACAGGGATTGAAAGGAGGGAGGAGGAAGTGGAGGTGGGGGTGGAAGGGGGAGGAGTGGGGACACTGTCTGTGCTGGCCCAGCTACTTCACTCCTTACACATCTTTTTATGTAGCAGTGGGAAAAGGGGAAAGGATTATTCTGTAGCGTGAGAGCGGAAAGATATGCAAAACCAGAAGACATCACAAATGGGCTGACAATCCGAAGGGTGACCCAAATGCTGCCCACACCCGGAGCTTTCACTTCTCACCGCAATGTGCCAGAACATGTTATAATGGGCGGAGGGAAGATTTGGGGCGGAGTTACACTTCAAATAAGAAGGAAGTTACCAAAAAAAGAAAATCAAATCGTGAGAATTCTGAACCTCCATGACGTCATTCTCTGCACTGAGAACCGAAAATCAGCAACATGTCCGCTAACATCCCACATGAGAGACCAACATTCCCAAATATTCAAACTGTGGTGTGGAGGTGTACAGAACTGGGAACTCGGCACAGGGATGGTGGGAACCCCTCATAATGGGCACAGCGGGGGTACAGACCCGGGAACTCAGCACTGGGATGGTGGGAACCCCTCATAATGGGCACAGAAGGTGTACAGACCCGGGAACTCAACACAGGGATGGTGGGAACCCCTCATAATGGGCACAGTGGGTGTACAGACCCTAAAACTCATCACAGGGATGGTGGGAACCCCTCATCATGGGCACAGCGGCTGTACAGACCCAGGAACTGGGCACAGGGATGGTGGGAACCCCTCATAATGGGCACAGCGGGTGTACAGACCCGGGAACTGGGCACAGGGATGGTGGGAACCCCTCATAATGGGCACAGCGGGTGTACAGACCCGGGAACTGGGCACAGGGATGGTGGGAACCCCTCATAATGGGCACAGCAGGCATACAGACCCAGGAACTGGGTACAAGGATGGTGGGAACCCCTCATAATGGGCATAGCAGGGGTACAGACCCGGGAACTCAGCACAAGGATGGTGGGAACCCCTCATAATGGGCACAGCGGGTGTACAGACCCGGGAACACAGCACAGGGATGGTGGGAGCCCCTCATGATGGGCACAGAGGGTGTACAGACCCAGGAACTGGGCACAGGGATGGTGGGAACCCCTCTTAATGGGCACAGCGGGTGTACAGACCCGGGAACTCGGCACAGGGATGGTGGGAACCCCTCATAATGGGCACAGAAGGTGTACAGACCCGGGAACTCGGCACAGGGATGGTGGGAACCCCTCATAATGGGCACAGCGTGTGTACAGACCCGGGAACTCGTCACAGGGATGGTGGGAACCCCTCACCTACAAGGGACTCTTGCAGTAAATGTTTCATGTGATGTTCGGGTGTCAGCAGCGGGGGGGCGGTAAGGTGGCCCCGTGGCCCCCTGCTGTGATACGGAGACCCTCTTCGGGGTGTCGATGTGAATTAGGGAAGCTCCAACTTCCTGAACACGTCAAATATTCTTGAGAAAACATATAACAGGAACCAGAAGAGAAGGTCGGTGATCGGGTGGCGGCTGGTCGTGCGCACAGAAGGCGAGGAGCGTTTCCTGTCCTGGTCAGCAGAACATCTTCAGTCTCTTCAGACCGGCTCTGGACCTTCAGCCTCCACCAGACAATCGCATTCCCTCCACCCTGACGTGAGTAACTCCACTGAGCCCACTGAACCCACTTCATCCACTGAACCCACTGAGCCCACTGAATCCACTTCATCCACTGAACCCACTTCATCCACTGAACCCACTGAATCCACTTCATCCACTGAATCCACTTCATCCACTGAATCCACTTCATCCACTTCATCCACTGAACCCACTGAATCCACTGAACCCACTTCATCCACTGAACCCACTGAGCCCACTGAATCCACTTCATCCACTGAACCCACTTCATCCACTGAACCCACTTCATCCACTGAACCCACTGAACCCACTTCATCCACTGAACCCACTTCATCCACTGAACCCACTGAATCCACTGAATCCACTGAACCCACTGAACCCACTTCATCCACTGAACCCACTGAATCCACTTCATCCACTGAGCCCACTGAATCCACTTCATCCACTGAACCCACTTCATCCACTGAACCCACTGAATCCACTTCATCCACTGAACCCACTGAATCCACTTCATCCACTGAACCCACTGAATCCACTTCATCCACTGAGCCCACTGAACCCACTTCATCCACTGAGCCCACTGAACCCACTTCATCCACTGAACCCACTTCATCCACTGAGCCCACTGAATCCACTTCATCCACTGAACCCACTGAATCCACTTCATCCACTTCATCCACTGAACCCACTGAATCCACTTCATCCACTGAACCCACTTCATCCACTGAACCCACTTCATCCACTGAACCCACTGAATCCACGTCATCCACTGAACCCACTGAATCCACGTCATCCACTGAATCCACTTCATCCACTGAACCCACTGAATCCACGTCATCCACTGAATCCACTTCATCCACTGAACCCACTTCATCCACTGAACCCACTGAATCCACTTCATCCACTGAACCCACTTCATCCACTGAACCCACTGAATCCACTTCATCCACTGAACCCACTTCATCCACTTCATCCACTGAACCCACTGAACCCACTTCATCCACTGAACCCACTGAATCCACTTCATCCACTGAACCCACTGAATCCACTTCATCCACTGAACCCACTGAATCCACTTCATCCACTGAACCCACTGAATCCACCTCGTGTCAGATTTGTTGGTCGATTATTCGTAAGCAATGATAATAGGACGATCGACCTAAAAGTCAGATATTAGTTCCCGGCGTCTTCTATGTCTTCCAGATTCCAATAACGAGATCTCCCGGATGTAATTCTGGGGTTGTAGATGTTCCAGATCCATAATATAGCATGAATAATTATCCAGCAGGGATGGTGGGAACCCCTCATCATGGGCACCGCGGGTGTACAGACCCAGGAACTCAGCACAGGGATGGTGGGAACCCCTCATAATGGGCACAGCGGGTGTACAGACCC
>NW_028320511.1:0-35000 GCF_062004578.1 Staurois parvus | reverse complement strand
CTTCCTCCTCCTGGTGACCCCTCTAGGTCTGTATATAGGAATCAGGACCTCCTTCCTCCTGCTGGTGACCCCTCTAGGTCTATATAGAGGAATCGGGACCTCCTTCCTCCTCCTGGTGGCCCCTCTAGGTCTAAATAGAGGAATCGGGACCTCCTTCCTCCTCCTGGTGACCCCTCTAGGTCTGTATATAGGAATCAGGACCTCCTTCCTCCCAGTGGTGACCCCTCTCAGTTTGCATGCAGTCTATCTTTTCCTGTTTCTTTGGTTCCTCCAGTAATAGAAGTCGTCATTATAGATCTCTAATTCGTCTTTTGGGTTTTATTTCCAGCTGTATCTGCGAAGATGAACGAGCCGGAGATCTGCTACATCCTGGACGCCATTTTGTTTGTGTATGGAATCGTTCTCACTGCTCTCTACTGCCACCTGAAGGTAAGGGCATTTCTCTGCAGCAAGGGGAAGATCTTCATTGTGTTGGTGTATCCTCTCCGACATTTGCTTGTGAAACCCATGGATCTGGAGGGCTCCCTGGGATTCTGGTGTCCTCTCCTGGATTCTGGTGTCCTCTCCGGGATTCTGGTGTCCTCCCCGGGATTCTGGTGTCCTCCCCGGGATTCTGGTGTCCTCCCTGGGATTCCGGTGTCCTCCCTGGGATTCTGGTGTCCTCCCTGGGATCTGGTGTCCTCCTTGGGATTTTGGTGTCTTCTCCAGGATTCTGGTATCCTCTCCGGGATTCTGGTATCCTCCTTGGGATTCTGGTGTCCTCCTTGGGATTCAGGTGTCCTGCCTGGGATTCAGGTGTCCTCCCTGGGATTCAGGTGTCCTCCCCGGGATTCTGGTGTCCTCCTTGGGATTCTGGTGTCCTCCCTGAGATTCTGGTGTCCTCCTTGGGATTCAGGTGTCCTCCCCGGGATTCTGGTGTCCTCCTTGGGATTCTGGTGTCCTCCCTGGGATTCTGGTGTCCTCCTTGGGATTCAGGTGTCCTCCCCGGGATTCTGGTGTCCTCCCCGGGATTCTGGTGTCCTCCCCGGGATTCTGGTGTCCTCCCTGGGATTCTGGTGTCCTCCTTGGGATTCTGGTGTCCTCCCCGGGATTCTGGTGTCCTCCCCGGGATTCTGGTGTCCTCCCCGGAATTCTGGTGTCCTGTCCGGGATTCTGGTGTCCTCCCCGGGATTCTGGTATCCTCCTCGGGATTCTGGTGTCCTCTCCAGGATTCTGGTGTCCTCCCCAGGATTCTGGTGTCCTCTCCAGGATTCTGGTGTCCTCCCCAGGATTCTGGTGTCCTTTCCAGGATTCTGGTGTCCTCTCCAGGATTCTGGTGTCCTCTCCGGGATTCTGGTGTCCTCCCCGGGATTCTGGTGTCCTCCCCAGGATTCTGGTGTCCTCTCCAGGATTCTGGTGTCCTGTCCGGGATTCTGGTGTCCTGTCCGGGATTCTGGTGTCCTCCCCAGGATTCTGGTCGCCTCTCCAAAATTCTGGTGTCCTGTCCATGATTCTGGTGTCCTCCCCGGGATTCTGGTGTCCTGCCCGGGATTCTGGTATCCTCTCTGGGATTCTGGTGTCCTCCCTGGGATTCTGGTGTCCTCCCCAGGATTTTGGTGTCCTCCCATGGATTCTGGTGTCCTGCCCTGGATCCTGGTGTCCTCCCTGGGATTCTGGTGTCCTCCCCGTGATTCTGGTGTCCTCCCCGGGATTTTGGTGTCCTCCCATGGATTCTGGTGTCCTGCCCGGGATAATGGTGTCCTCCCTGGGATTCTGGTGTCCTCCCCGGGATTTTGGTGTCCTCCCATGGATTCTGGTGTCCTCCCCGGGATTCTGGTGTCCTCCCCGGGATTCTGGTGTCCTGCCAATCACATCTCCTTTGTTTCTTTTTCAGATTAAGACCTCAAGGGAGAAAAAGAAGAATCCGGGGCCTGCTCTGTACGAGGTACGGACTTCTTATTTTCTGATCCTCATTTGTATCAATAACGAGAACAGGAAGTTCCTCCAGTGGTGGAAGGACTCAGTTCCTCCGGTCTTCTCCAACTTCTCACTGTGCTGATAGGGACAATACTCTCTGATTATTAATATATATAAAATGTATTATTTTATATATTGCAAGGCATTACTCAGAGTTTAAGTTGCCATGTCTGAAAATACATTGTAACTTTTTAAAATTATTTTTATTATTTTTAGGTTATTTTATATATTGCAAGGTATTACTTAAAGTTTGAGTTGCCATGTCTTAAAATACATTGTAACTTTTTTATATTATTTTTCTTGCTTTTTTTTTGTAATGTTTCAAGGTATTGCACAGATTTTTATTTGCCATGTCTGAAAATACATTGCTACTTTTTAAAATTATTTTTATTATTTTTTTTAGATTATTTTATATATTGCAAGGCATTATACAGAGTTTGATTCGCTGTCTGAAAATACAATGTAACCTTTTATATTATTAATATTTTATATATTGCAAGGCATTACTTAAAGTTTGAGTTGCCATGTCTTAAAATACATTGTAAGTTTTTAATATAATTTGTCGTGTAATTTTTTTTTTTTTTTTTTTTTTATTGCAAGGTATTGCACAGATTTTTATTTGCCATGTCTGAAAATACATTGTTACTTTTTAAAATTATTTTTATTTTATTTTTTTTATTTTATACATTGTAAGGTATCACGCGGAGTTTGATTTGCCATATCTGAAAATAAAAAGTGACTTTTTCTATATTATTTTTAGTTTATTATATATATATTTTTTAATTATTTTATATATTGTAAGGCATTATACACAGTTTGATTTGTCATGTCTTGAATATATATTGGAACTTTTTAAAGATTATTTTAATTTTTTTTTATTATTTAATCTATTGCAAGGCATTCCCCAGTGTTTGATTTGCCATGTAACTTTTTTAGGATTATGTTTGGTTATTTATTTTTGTATGTTTTTTTTTATATTGCAAAGCATTGCTGAAATTTCATTTGCCATGTCTGAAAAGACAATTAAACTTTGTAATATTATTTTTATTTATTTGTTTATTTATATTTTATTATTTTATATATTGCAAGGCATCACACGAACTTTGATTTGCCATGTCTGAAAAAAAAATAAAATTTTTGTATATTATTTTTATTTTATTATTTTTTTATTAATTTATATGTTGCAAGGCATTGAACAGAGTGTGATTTGCTATGTCTGAAATTACATCGTAAACTTTTATTTTTTTTTATTTTTGCCTGGAGTGGGCATGGGTTAGAACCTCAGATCCTCACTTTCTGTCCTGGTGACACAATGTGCTTTAGAAAGTGACAGGTTGTCACCATATTTGTTTATTATTTGTATTATTTATTTTTAAAATTATTTTATATATTGCAAGGCATTGCATGGAGTTTGATTTGCCATGTCTTGATCATTCATTAAAACTTTATTTTTAATATTAATATTATTATTTTTGTTATTATTTTTTTCTATATTATTTTATCTATTGCAAGGCATTGCCATGTAACATTTTAAATATTATATTTATTTTTACATTGCAAGGCATTGCTTGGAATTTGATTTGCCATGTCTGAAAATACAAATATTATATTATATTTATTATTTTATCTATTTGATTTCCCATGTCTTGAATATACATTTTATTTTTTTGGATATTATTTTTAATATTACTATTATTATTATTTTTTTTTTTAATCTATTGCAAGGCATTGCCATGTAACATTTTAAATATTATATTTATTTATTTATTTTTATATTGCAAGGCATTGCTTGGAATTTGAATTGCCATGTCTGAAAATACAAATATTATATTACATTATATTATATTATATTATATTTATTATTTTATCTATTTAATTTTCCATGTCTTGAATATACATTTTATCTTTTTGGATATTATTTTTAATATTACTATTATTATTTTTTTTTTTTAATCTATTGCAAGCCATTGCCATGTAACATTTTAAATATTATATTTATTTATTTATTTTTATATTGCAAGGCATTGCTTGGAATTTGATTTGCCATGTCTGAAAATACAAATATTATATTATATTATATTATATTATATTATATTGATTATTTCATCTATTTGATTTCCCATTTCTTGAATATAAATTGGATCTTTTTGGATATTATATTTAATATTACTATTATTATTATTATTATTATTTTAATCTATTGCAAGGCATTGCACAGAGTCTGATTTCCCATGTCTTGTATATACATGGGATCTTTTTGGATATTATTTTTTAATATTATTTTTTTTAATCTATTGCAAGGCATTTGATTTGCCGTGTCTGAAAATACAAATATTATATTACATTATATTATATTATATTATATTTATTATTTTATCTATTTAATTTTCCATGTCTTGAATATACATTTTATCTTTTTGGATATTATTTTTAATATTACTATTATTATTTTTTTTTTTTAATCTATTGCAAGCCATTGCCATGTAACATTTTAAATATTATATTTATTTATTTATTTTTATATTGCAAGGCATTGCTTGGAATTTGATTTGCCATGTTTGAAAATACAAATATTATATTATATTATATTATATTATATTATATTATATTGATTATTTCATCTATTTGATTTCCCATTTCTTGAATATACATTGGATCTTTTTGGATATTATATTTAATATTACTATTATTATTATTATTATTTTTTTAATCTATTGCAAGGCATTTGATTTGCCGTGTCTGAAAATACAAATATTATATTACATTATATTATATTATATTTATTATTTTATCTATTTGATTTCCCATGTCTTGAATATACATTTTATTTTTTTGGATATTATTTTTAATATTACTATTATTATTATTTTTTTTTTTAATCTATTGCAAGGCATTGCCATGTAACATTTTAAATATTATATTTATTTATTTATTTTTATATTGCAAGGCATTGCTTGGAATTTGAATTGCCATGTCTGAAAATACAAATATTATATTATATTTATTATTTTATCTATTTGATTTCCCATGTCTTGAATATACATTTTATTTTTTTGGATATTATTTTTAATATTACTATTATTATTATTTTTTTTTTTAATCTATTGCAAGGCATTGCCATGTAACATTTTAAATATTATATTTATTTATTTATTTTTATATTGCAAGGCATTGCTTGGAATTTGAATTGCCATGTCTGAAAATACAAATATTATATTACATTATATTATATTATATTATATTTATTATTTTATCTATTTAATTTTCCATGTCTTGAATATACATTTTATCTTTTTGGATATTATTTTTAATATTACTATTATTATTTTTTTTTTTTAATCTATTGCAAGCCATTGCCATGTAACATTTTAAATATTATATTTATTTATTTATTTTTATATTGCAAGGCATTGCTTGGAATTTGATTTGCCATGTCTGAAAATACAAATATTATATTATATTATATTATATTATATTATATTGATTATTTCATCTATTTGATTTCCCATTTCTTGAATATAAATTGGATCTTTTTGGATATTATATTTAATATTACTATTATTATTATTATTATTTTTTTAATCTATTGCAAGGCATTGCACAGAGTTTGATTTCCCATGTCTTGTATATACATGGGATCTTTTTGGATATTATTTTTTAATATTATTTTTTTTAATCTATTGCAAGGCATTTGATTTGCCGTGTCTGAAAATACAAATATTATATTACATTATATTATATTATATTATATTTATTATTTTATCTATTTAATTTTCCATGTCTTGAATATACATTTTATCTTTTTGGATATTATTTTTAATATTACTATTATTATTATTTTTTTTTAATCTATTGCAAGCCATTGCCATGTAACATTTTAAATATTATATTTATTTATTTATTTTTATATTGCAAGGCATTGCTTGGAATTTGATTTGCCATGTTTGAAAATACAAATATTATATTATATTATATTATATTATATTATATTATATTGATTATTTCATCTATTTGATTTCCCATTTCTTGAATATACATTGGATCTTTTTGGATATTATATTTAATATTACTATTATTATTATTATTATTTTTTTAATCTATTGCAAGGCATTTGATTTGCCGTGTCTGAAAATACAAATATTATATTACATTATATTATATTATATTTATTATTTTATCTATTTGATTTCCCATGTCTTGAATATACATTTTATTTTTTTGGATATTATTTTTAATATTACTATTATTATTATTTTTTTTTTTAATCTATTGCAAGGCATTGCCATGTAACATTTTAAATATTATATTTATTTATTTATTTTTATATTGCAAGGCATTGCTTGGAATTTGAATTGCCATGTCTGAAAATACAAATATTATATTATATTTATTATTTTATCTATTTGATTTCCCATGTCTTGAATATACATTTTATTTTTTTGGATATTATTTTTAATATTACTATTATTATTATTTTTTTTTTTAATCTATTGCAAGGCATTGCCATGTAACATTTTAAATATTATATTTATTTATTTATTTTTATATTGCAAGGCATTGCTTGGAATTTGAATTGCCATGTCTGAAAATACAAATATTATATTACATTATATTATATTATATTATATTTATTATTTTATCTATTTAATTTTCCATGTCTTGAATATACATTTTATCTTTTTGGATATTATTTTTAATATTACTATTATTATTTTTTTTTTTTAATCTATTGCAAGCCATTGCCATGTAACATTTTAAATATTATATTTATTTATTTATTTTTATATTGCAAGGCATTGCTTGGAATTTGATTTGCCATGTCTGAAAATACAAATATTATATTATATTATATTATATTATATTGATTATTTCATCTATTTGATTTCCCATTTCTTGAATATAAATTGGATCTTTTTGGATATTATATTTAATATTACTATTATTATTATTATTATTTTTTTAATCTATTGCAAGGCATTGCACAGAGTTTGATTTCCCATGTCTTGTATATACACGGGATCTTTTTGGATATTATTTTTTAATATTATTTTTTTTAATCTATTGCAAGGCATTTGATTTGCCGTGTCTGAAAATACAAATATTATATTACATTATATTATATTATATTATATTTATTATTTTATCTATTTAATTTTCCATGTCTTGAATATACATTTTATCTTTTTGGATATTATTTTTAATATTACTATTATTATTTTTTTTTTTTAATCTATTGCAAGCCATTGCCATGTAACATTTTAAATATTATATTTATTTATTTATTTTTATATTGCAAGGCATTGCTTGGAATTTGATTTGCCATGTTTGAAAATACAAATATTATATTATATTATATTATATTATATTATATTGATTATTTCATCTATTTGATTTCCCATTTCTTGAATATACATTGGATCTTTTTGGATATTATATTTAATATTACTATTATTATTATTATTATTTTTTTAATCTATTGCAAGGCATTTGATTTGCCGTGTCTGAAAATACAAATATTATATTACATTATATTATATTATATTTATTATTTCATCTATTTGATTTCCCATTTCTTGAATATACATTAGATCTTTTTGGATATTATTTTTTAATATTATTATTTTTTTTAATCTATTGCAAGGCCATCTATTTGATTTGCCATGTCCAAAAATAATTTGTAACTTTTTTTTTCTTTTTTTTTAGTTTTGTCAGGAGCGGGCATGGGTTAGAACCTCAGATCCTCGCTTCCTGTCCTGGTGACACCTTGGGGTTTATTTACTAAAGCTGGAGAGTCCAAAATCAGACTCCCTTCTGCATAGAAACCAATCAGCTTCCAGGTTTCATTGCCAAAGCTTCATTGAACAAGCTGAGGTTAGAAGCTGATTGGTTTCTATGCAGAAGGGAGTCTGATTTTGGACTCTCCAGCTTTAGTAAATAAACCCCCTTGTGTCTCAGGAAGTGACAGGTTGTCACCAGTTTAGGAAGTGCGTATAGACAGCAGTACAGACCTGATGGAGGGTCTAACCCATCCCCCGTTCCATCTAAAACTAGTCAGAGCTGGTCTTTTTGGGGGTAACACCTTTCAAACGTTCACACCCTAGTGCCCCCTCCCCCGCCCCCCAATGTCTTGCTGCAAGGGTGACAACACATTTCAGAGCATGTAGTTCTGCAGACTCCACCCACTTTCCCGCCCACTCCCAGCTCCATAGACTACTAGCACAGGTGACCCCCAGCTCGATTTTCCTCTCCTTCCTGTAGTCCTACCTAAGTCCCTCCCCCTCCCTCCCATCAGAGAACAAACACTCCCACTACAAAGCCTGATTTCTGCTTTCAGCTCTTTGATATAAATACAGATTTCAGGTATCTATACTGGCTGAATCTGGAAAAGATCTAAAAAAAAAAGAAAAAAACCCCTGATCTACAGCCTTGTATTTTTCCTTTAAGTTCCTCGGGGGCGGGTCCTTGCAGTCACTCGGGGGGCGGGTACTTGCAGTCACTCGGGGTACAATAATGTGTGTTTGGTTTGCAGCCACTCAGCTACCCATCGAAGCAGATCTACAGCGAGATCGGGAAGGGAGAAGGAGGGACGGAGATGAAGGTGAGGACCTGGTGCGTGTTGTCAGATCTGATCACTATGTAGATAAGTAGGCTTCCCTCTCCTGGAGCCAATGCTGCTCCAGCTCCTCCTGGGGCTGCCTGTATGAGCAGTGGTCACACGGTCTCTGGTGAAGGGAAGGATCGCCCAGAAAGCGGACGTCCCCTTTAAGAGAGATCATGTGACCAGATGCCGAGGCCGAGGACCCTGAAAGACATTAGCAGACCGCAGATCCTTGCCTGCTTCTGCTCTGGAAGTACTGAGATTGGTCATCCCAGCGGATGTGGGAAGGGCCTCCCAGTATGATCACATGACCAGCCCAATTAAAAGGAAATATTGCATCATCATTCTTCTACCGCAGCCAATGGGATGCTCATGGGAACGCCTTCATTATAGACTCCTTCATTGGAGACTCCTTCATTGGAGACTCCTTCATTGGGGACGCCTTCATTGGGGACGCCTTCATTGGAGACGCCTTCATTGGGGACGCCTTCATTGGAGACACCTTCATTGGAGACGCCTTCATTGGGGACGCCTTCATTGTGGACTCCTTCATTGGGGACTCCTTCATTGGAGACGCCTTCATTGTGGACGCCTTTATTGGGGACTTCTTCATTGGAGACGCCTTCATTGGGGACTCCTTCATTGGGGATGCCTTCATTGGGGACTCCTTCATTGGGGACTCCTTCATTGGGGACTCCTTCATTGGGGACGCCTTCATTGGAGACTCCTTCATTGGAGACGCCTTCATTGGGGACGCCTTCATTGTGGACTCCTTCATTGGGGACTCCTTCATTGGAGACGCCTTCATTGTGGACGCCTTTATTGGGGACTTCTTCATTGGAGACGCCTTCATTGGGGACTCCTTCATTGGGGATGCCTTCATTGGGGACTCCTTCATTGGGGACTCCTTCATTGGGGACTCCTTCATTGGGGACGCCTTCATTGGAGACTCCTTCATTGGAGACGCCTTCATTGGGGACGCCTTCATTGTGGACTCCTTCATTGGGGACTCCTTCATTGGAGACGCCTTCATTGTGGACGCCTTTATTGGGGACTTCTTCATTGGAGACGCCTTCATTGGGGACTCCTTCATTGGGGATGCCTTCATTGGGGACTCCTTCATTGGAGACGCCTTCATTGGAGACGCCTTCATTGGGGACGCCTTCATTGGAGACTCCTTCATTGGAGATGCCTTCATTGGGGACTCCTTCATTGGAGACGCCTTCATTGGAGATGCCTTCATTGGGGACTCCTTCATTGGAGACGCCTTCATTGGAGATGCCTTCATTGGGGATGCCTTCATTGGGGACTCCTTTATTAGAGACGCCTTCATTGGGCACTCCTTCATTGGACACTCCTTCATTGGGGACTCCTTCATTTGAGACGCCTTCATTGGGGACTCCTTCATTGGAGACGCCTTCATTGGAGACGCCTTCATTGGAGACGCCTTCATTGGGGATGCCTTCATTGGGGATGCCTTCATTGGGGATGCCTTCATTGGGGACTCCTTCATTGGGGATGCCTTCATTGGGGACTCCTTCATTGGGGAATCCTTTATTAGAGACGCCTTCATTGGAGACGCCTTCATTGGGGATGCCTTCATTGGGGACTCCTTCATTGGGGAATCCTTTATTAGAGACGCCTTCATTGGGCACTCCTTCATTGGGGACTCCTTCATTGGAGACGCCTTCATTGGAGACGCCTTCATTGGGGACTCCTTCATTGGGGACTCCTTTATTAGAGACGCCTTCATTGGGGACTCCTTCATTGGGGACTCCTTCATTCCATACAACAGGCAGCTGGCAGTTTGACCTCAAGTTCTGCGCAGACTTCCGGCAGAGGTAGTAAGCCAATCACAGAAGCAGGGGATTTCCCTGAGATGGGTCTACTAGTACCATTGCCATGGTTGCCCTGTTCTAGCAAGCAGGTAGAAGCGGGGGAAGGGCAGAGACAGAAAGCACAACGTTTTTGAGGGTGTCAGGAGTCAGATAATGAGGACTGTCTGGTCATGTAAGCCGGTTCCCCGAGTTAAAACAATCGCCTGATGTAAAAAGAACCACAAAAAACAAACACAAAACGAAACGTTCGGCCGGGAGATGTTGGGTTTCCTGAGCCCCCCGCAGCTCCTCCACCGGGGCCCTTTAAGGCGGCGGGTGTCTCAGAGCGAAACAAGAAGCGTTGTTGCAGCGTCCAGCGCCTGTCTGACCACTTCCTCCTCAACGCCTGTCGCCTCCGCGCTGTCAGCCCCCCCCCCCACATCACACCCTAATGTTCCCTGAGATTAGATTGCAAGCTCCTAGGATCGGGCAGCCAGTGTGGGGGTGAGGGGGCTGCAAGTGACACTCAAAAAAAACAAAAAAAGAGAGAAACATATATTGTGGCTATGTGTGTCAGTGCTGAGCGGGGGCCCCGGGCCCTTCGTGGAGGAGGATGTGGTCAGACAAGTACGAAGATCTGCACCTCGGGGTTTACTCTGAGATGGACAATATATATATATATACTCTATATACACTCTATATATATATATATACTATACACCCTATATACACCCTATATATATATATATACACCCTATATACACACTATATATATATACACCCTATATACACCCTATATATATATATACACCCTATATACACACTATATATATATACACCCTATATACACCCTATATATATATATATACTATACACCCTATATACACCCTATATATATATATACACCCTATATACACCCTATATATATATATACACCCTATATACACCCTATATATATATACACCCTATATACACCCTATATATATATACACCCTATATACACTCTATATACACCCTATATATATATACTAGACACTCTATATACACCCTATATACACCCTATATATATACTATACCCTATATACACCCTATATACACACTATATATATATATATATATACTATACACTCTATATACACCCTATATACACCCTATATATATATACTAGACACTCTATATACACCCTATATACACCCTATATACACACTATATATATATACACCCTATAAACACCCTATATATATATATACACCCTATATACACCCTATATATATATATATACACCCTATAAACACCCTATATATATATACACCCTATATACACCCTATATATATATACACCCTATATACACCCTATATATATATACACCCTATAAACACCCTATATATATATATACACCCTATATACACCCTATATATATATACACCCTATATACACCCTATATATATATACACCCTATAAACACCCTATATATATATACACTCTATATACACCCTATATTATTATCATTATTATTATACAGTATTTATAAAGCGCCAATAGTTGGCTCAGCGCTGTACATTACAAAGGGGGACAGAACATGTGACAGAACAATACCAATACAATGCAAAACATGAGGGGATTGAGGGCCCTGCTCCTTGGAGCTTACAATCTAGGAGGGAGGGGATGGTGGCACAGGAGGGGATAGCTGTGGGGGATGGAGTGGTAGGAAGAGTGGAGGAGGTCGGCAAGTTAGCAGGGGGTGGGGTAGGCTTCCCTGAAGAGATGGGTTTTCAGGGTGCGCCTAAAGGAGAGGAGAGTAGGTGATAATCTGATGGGTTGGGGAAGGGAGTTCCAGAGGATGGGTGACACCCTGGAGAAGTCCTGGAGGCGGGCACGGGAGGAGGAGACCAGGGAACTAGAGAGAAGGAGGTCTTGTGAGGAGCGGAGTGTGCGTGTTGGGCGGTACTTGGATATTAGGTCAGTGATGTAGTTCGGGGCAGTATGGTGGACGGCTTTGTACGTCAGTGTTAGGATTTTGAATTTGATCCGTTGCGCAATCGGAAGCCAGTGGAGGGATTGGCAGAGGGGGGTGGAGGACACTGAGTGGAGGCCAGTGGAGGGATTGGCAGAGAGGGGTGGAGGACACTGAGTGGAGGCCAGTGGAGGGATTGGCAGAGGGGGGTGGAGGACACTGAGTGGATGCCAGTGGAGGGATTGGAAGAGGGGGGTGGAGAACACTGAGTGGAGGCCAGTGGAGGGATTGGAAGAGGGGGGTGGAGGACACTGAGTGGAGGCCAGTGGAAGGATTGGCAGAGGGGGGTGGCGGAAACGAAGCGGTTGGAAAGGTGAATGAGTCTGGAAGCCGTATTCAGGATGGACTGAAGCGGGGATAGCCAGCGGTGAGGCAGGCCAGTGAGGAGGGAGTTGCAGTAGTCGAGTCGTGATATGATGAGGGAGTGGATGAGCTGTTTAGTGGTTTCTGGGGTTAGGAATGTGCGGATTTTGGCGATGTTGTGGAGGTGGAGTCTGCATGTTGCGGAGGTGGAGTCTGCATGTTGCGGAGGTGGAGTCTGCATGTTGCGGAGGTGGAGTCTGCATGTTACGGAGGTGGAGTCTGCATGTTGCGGAGGTGGAGTCTGCATGTTGCGGAGGTGGAGTCTGCATGTTGCGGAGGTGGAGTCTGCATGTTGCGGAGGTGGAGTCTGCATGAGGCGGCACGAGTTTGTTAAAGATTGGACTTGGGGCTGGAAGGATAGGTTGGAGTCCAGAATGACACCAAGTACTCTGGCCTGCGGGGTGGGTTTGATGGTGGCATTGTTGGATGTGATGGAGAAGTCAATGGGGGGTGGTGTCCAGGCTGGGGGGGTAAAGACAAGAAACTCGGTTTTGGAGAGGTTCAATTTAAGGAAGTGGAGTGACATCCAGTCTGATATGTCGTTCAGTAGGTGTGTGATTCGGGCGGAGACCGAGGGGGTGAGGTGGGGGGCGGAGACCGAGGGGGTGAGGTGGGGGGTTGAGAGATAGATTTGTGTGTCGTCGGCATAGAGGTGGTAGTTGAAGCCGTGAGAGTGTATGAGTTGGCCAAGGGAGGAGGTGTAGATGGAGAAGAGAAGGGGCCCGAGGACAGAGCCTTGAGGGACCCCAACAGAGAGGGGGAGTGAGGGGGAGGTGGTAGCATTATAGGTAACGCTGAAGGAGTGTTGTGACAGGTAGGATGAGAGCCAGGAGAGGGCAGAGTCTCTGAGGCCGAGGGAGTGTAGTTTTCTGAGGAGGAGGGGGTGGTGGACTGTGTGGAAGGCTGCGGAGAGGTCAAGGAGTAGGAGGACTGAGTAGTGGCCATTAGCTTTGGCGGTTAGCAGGTCGTTGGAGAGTTTGAGTAAGGCAGTTTCGGTGGAGTGTAGGGGACGGAAGCCAGACTGTAGGGGATAGAGGAGGTGGTTGTCGTTACACTCTATATATATATACAGAGAGATGCAACACTTCGAACATTTCACATGTGGTCACAAAACTGCTAATGTCTGTCTATCATATACTTCATATACAGTATATACTGCACACTACACACATATATATATATAAAACCAGAAAAATAAATAATATTCATTAAACTTATATGTAACATGTGGTCCGGATACTATACTACCAAAAAAAAAAGAATATATATGTATATAATAATGATACTAATAATAATAATATATATCCTGTATAACAATAATAATATATATATCCTGTATTATAATAATAATATTAATAATATATATTTCCTGTATAATAATATATATATATATTGCATATAAAACTAGCAAATTAATTAATAATACAATAATATTCATTAAACTTATATTTAATATGTAACATGTGGTCCGGGTACTATACTACCAAAAAAAGAATATATATACACACACACACACCCATATTCATATTGCTTCTGTATTCCTGCTGGTGCTATATATATCCTGTATAATAATAATAATAATATATAAATCCTGTATAATAATAATAATAATATATAAATCCTGTATAATAATAATATATATATATCCTGTATAATAATAATAATAATAATATATATCCTGTATAATAATAATAATAATATATATCCTGTATAATAATAATAATAATAATATATATCCTGTATAATAATAATAATAATATATATCCTGTATAATAATAATAATATATAAATCCTGTATAATAATAATAATATAAATCCTGTATAATAATAATATATATATATATCCTGTATAATAATAATAATAATATATATCCTGTATAATAATAATAATATATATCCTGTATAATAATAATAATATATAAATCCTGTATAATAATAATAATATATATCCTGTATAATAATAATATATATATATATCCTGTATAATAATAATATATATATGACAAAAGTTAAAGTGAGTATTCAAGTAAAATTAAAATTAAATCTATAAATCCGTTTTCATTTAATATTTAACATGTGGTCATATATATATATATAGTATCTATAGTGTATGTGTGTATATATATATATATATAGTGTGCATGCAGCCTGACAAAAATGATTGTTCTTGAATTCCGCTCCAAATACCTATCCTGTGTAAGAAAGATCTATATTTTCACCTATTTTAGGCTCGCTCTGGTCCGGTCACATGATCCCCTGCGTCAGCCAGTGGTGGCTGCAGGGGAGAAGAAGGAGTGCTGATGATGGCTGGGACATGGGAGCCTACGGGAACGGCTGGGACGTGGGAGCCTACGGGAACGGCTGGGACATGGGAGCCTACGGGAACGGCTGGGACATGGGAGCCTACGGGAACGGCTGGGACATGGGAGCCTACGGGAACGGCTGGGACATGGGAGCCTACGGGAACGGCTGGGACGTGGGAGCCTACGGGAACGGCTGGGACGTGGGTGTCTATGGGAACGGCTGGGACGTGGGTGTCTATGGGAACGGCTGGGACGTGGGAGCCTACGGGAACGGCTGGGACATGGGAGCCTACGGGAACGGCTGGGACATGGGAACCTATGGGAACGGCTGGGACATAGGAACCTATGGGAACGGCTGGGACATGGGAGTCTACGGGAACGGCTGGGACATGGGAGCCTACGGGAACGGCTGGGACATGGGAGCCAACGGGAACGGCTGGGACATGGGAGCCTACGGGAACGGCTGGGACATAGGAGCCTACGGGAACGGCTGGGACATGGGAGCCTACGGGAACGGCTGGGACATGGAAGCCTATGGGGTGATGTTACTGGTCCTGGAATTCCCAGCCATTGTCAAGCGCTCCCTCTTCTCCCCTGCAGCCACCACCAACTGACGCAGGGGATCATGTGACCGGACCGGAGCTGAAAGTAGGCAAGCATACACATCAGGTTGGTCAGCACCGGGGTGAGGAGGGGGGAGGGGACAACGGTCAGACTAGCTGAGCCCGGAATACTACTTTAACTCTGAGCATATAAATGTTCTCAGTAATAGAAATGTATTATAATATCAAATCATAAAAATTAAATACACTCCCAGCCGGCGTCACAAACTACACATCAGATATATATATATAATGTACATATATAAAATATTTGGGTTTTTTTTAATTATAGAACGGTTGAAAAACTATAACATTCACACCGCCATCTATAAATCTATAAATTGTGAATTTTAAACGATCGCATTTTCAAAGTAATAATATATATATTTATGGTGCTGTACAGAATATATTGTATGTTGTTACATTGTTATTATTGTTTTTTTTGTTTTTTTCAGGGAGGAGAAAGTGTTTACACTGTAAGTATCACTCTGTATTGTATCTTATATCTGGAGAGCGGTGATGTCACTCCTGTATAATATATCTTATATCTGGAGGGCGGTGATGTCACTCTGTATAATATATCTTATATCTGGAGGGCGGTGATGTCACTCTGTATAATATATCTTATATCTGGAGGGCGGTGATGTCACTCCTGTATAATATATCTTATATCTGGAGGGTGGTGATGTCACTCCTGTATAATATATCTTATATCTGGAGGGCGGTGATGTCACTCTGTATTGTATCTTATATCTGGAGGGCGGTGATGTCACTCCTGTATAATATATCTTATATCTGGAGGGCGGTGATGTCACTCTGTATAATATATCTTATATCCGGAGGGCGGTGATGTCACTCCTGTATAATATATCTTATATCCGGAGGGCGGTGATGTCACTCTGTATAATATATCTTATATCCGGAGGGCGGTGATGTCACTCCTGTATAATATATCTTATATCTGGAGGGCGGTGATGTCACTCCTGTATAATATATCTTATATCCGGAGGGCGGTGATGTCACTCTGTATAATATATCTTATATCTGGAGGGCGGTGATGTCACTCTGTATAATATATCTTATATCTGGAGGGCGGTGATGTCACTCCTGTATAATATATCTTATATCCGGAGGGCGGTGATGTCACTCCTGTATAATATATCTTATATCCGGAGGGCGGTGATGTCACTCTGTATAATATATCTTATATCTGGAGGGCGGTGATGTCACTCTGTATAATATATCTTATATCCGGAGGGTGGTGATGTCACTCTGTATAATATATCTTATATCTGGAGGGCGGTGATGTCACTCTGTATAATATATTTTATATCTGGAGGGCGGTGATGTCACTCTGTATAATATATCTTATATCTGGAGAGCGGTGATGTCACTCTGTATAATATATCTTATATCTGGAGGGCGGTGATGTCACTCTGTATAATATATCTTATATCTGGAGGGCGGTGATGTCACTCTGTATAATATATCTTATATCTGGAGGGCGGTGATGTCACTCTGTATAATATATCTTATATCTGGAGGGCGGTGATGTCACTCTGTATAATATATCTTATATCTGGAGGGCGGTGATGTCACTCTGTATAATATATCTTATATCTGGAGGGCGGTGATGTCACTCTGTATAATATATCTTATATCTGGAGGGCGGTGATGTCACTCCTGTATAATATATCTTATATCTGGAGGGCGGTGATGTCACTCTGTATAATATATCTTATATCTGGAGGGCGGTGATGTCACTCTGTATAATATATCTTATATCTGGAGGGCGGTGATGTCACTCTGTATAATATATCTTATATCCGGAGGGCGGTGATGTCACTCTGTATAATATATCTTATATCTGGAGGGCGGTGATGTCACTCTGTATAATATATCTTATATCTGGAGGGCGGTGATGTCACTCTGTATAATATATCTTATATCCGGAGGGTGGTGATGTCACTCTGTATAATATATCTTATATCTGGAGGGCGGTGATGTCACTCTGTATAATATATCTTATATCTGGAGGGCGGTGATGTCACTCCTGTATAATATATCTTATATCCGGAGGGCGGTGATGTCACTCTGTATAATATATCTTATATCTGGAGGGCGGTGATGTCACTCCTGTATAATATATCTTATATCTGGAGGGCGGTGATGTCACTCCTGTATAATATATCTTATATCTGGAGGGCGGTGATGTCACTCCTGTATAATATATCTTATATCTGGAGGGCGGTGATGTCACTCTGTATAATATATCTTATATCTGGAGGGCGGTGATGTCACTCTGTATAATATATCTTATATCTGGAGAGCGGTGATGTCACTCTGTATAATATATCTTATATCCGGAGGGCGGTGATGTCACTCTGTATAATATATCTTATATCTGGAGGGCGGTGATGTCACTCTGTATAATATATCTTATATCTGGAGGGCGGTGATGTCACTCCTGTATAATATATCTTATATCTGGAGGGCGGTGATGTCACTCTGTATAATATATCCGGAGGGCGGTGATGTCACTCTGTATAATATATCTTATATCTGGAGGGCGGTGATGTCACTCTGTATAATATATCTTATATCTGGAGGGCGGTGATGTCACTCCTGTATAATATATCTTATATCTGGAGAGCGGTGATGTCACTCTGTATAATATATCTTATATCTGGAGGGCGGTGATGTCACTCTGTATAATATATCTTATATCTGGAGGGCGGTGATGTCACTCTGTATAATATATCTTATATCTGGAGAGCGGTGATGTCACTCTGTATAATATATCTTATATCCGGAGGGCGGTGATGTCACTCTGTATAATATATCTTATATCTGGAGGGCGGTGATGTCACTCTGTATAATATATCTTATATCTGGGGGGCGGTGATGTCACTCTGTATAATATATCTTATATCTGGAGGGCGGTGATGTCACTCTGTATAATATATCTTATATCTGGAGGGCGGTGATGTCACTCCTGTATAATATATCTTATATCTGGAGGGCGGTGATGTCACTCTGTATAATATATCTTATATCCGGAGGGCGGTGATGTCACTCCTGTATAATATATCTTATATCCGGAGGGCGGTGATGTCACTCTGTATAATGGACTGGTTATGACGCCCCCTTTGTCCCTGCAGGGTCTCGGTCCTACAGACAAGGCTACGTATGAGACTCTGAAGGGTCAGAAGTCGACCTGAAGATGAAGATAACAGATGATATCACCCCGCTGTTTATATCGCACGGTTGGGGTTTCCTTCTTGCTCTCTCTGACATGTTTCACTCTTTGGATCTGTAGGTACGGATGGCGGGGTGCGGGGTACACCCAGGTACAGGGGGGGGGGGGTCACAGAATTTAGACGATTTTTTTTTTTATCTCTTACCAAATGGAAGAATATCAGTCAGGATTGAAAGATTTCCTTCCTTTCTCCCCATCGAGGGACACAGGAAGTCAAGTAACTGTCACTTTTTTTTTTGCCAATGCCCAATCCTCCTGCAAGTGGCAGTTCGACCCAAAAGAATACAACTTCCCGTGACCCTCAATAGACTCCAATCCAACATGAACAACATTCACACACCAACATGACACATCATGACAGAAAAAAAAACCCGAATTTAAAGTGTTACTGAACCCCCAACAGTGAAATCGGTCTGTAGATCCAGTTGTTATACCCCTGTGGAACCCAAGGGGTTAATCCTTTGCATCATGCAAAAAGGCTGTTTGATCCTGTCTTCTCTGATCCTCCCCTTCTTCCTGTGTCCCCGCTCTTATCTCCTGATAAGACATCTTGTGTGGAGACACTTTGCACATGCTCAGTGTGGTGTGTATTGCTAGAGAGGGATTTTTTTTTGGGACAGTGCATGTTATCAGCACAGAGCCAATCAGCGCAGGTCAGGGTTTTGCATCCTCCTAGAACAGAATGAAAAGGTCTCCTACAAGCTTTAACATCTGCTCCGCTGGACACTGATAGAAGTCACAAGACTGCTATATACTGCTGATGAGAAAAGGGATTTAGCACTTTATATTTACTAAAATAATTGAATTTCCATGTTGTGTGTACTGTGGGAGAGCAGATATAGTGAATGCGGGGTCCGGGGAGAGCGGATATAGTGAATGCGGGTCCGGGGAGAGCGGATATAGTGAATGCGGGGTCCGGGGAGAGCGGATATAGTGAATGCGGGGTCCGGGGAGAGCGGATATAGTGAATGCGGGGTCCGGGGAGAGCGGATATAGTGAATGCGGGGTCCGGGGAGAGCGGATATAGTGAATGCGGGGTCCGGGGAGAGCGGATATAGTGAATGCGGGGTCCGGGGAGAGCGGATATAGTGAATGCGGGTCGGGGAGAGCGGATATAGTGAATGCGGGGTCCGGGGAGAGCGGATATAGTGAATGCGGGGTCCGGGGAGAGCGGATATAGTGAATGCGGGGTCCGGGGAGAGCGGATATAGTGAATGCGGGGTCCGGGGAGAGCGGATATAGTGAATGCGGGGTCCGGGGAGAGCGGATATAGTGAATGCGGGGTCCGGGGAGAGCGGATATAGTGAATGCGGGGTCCGGGGAGAGCGGATATAGTGAATGCGGGGTCCGGGGAGAGCGGATATAGTGAATGCGGGGTCCGGGGAGAGCGGATATAGTGAATGCGGGGTCCGGGGAGAGCGGATATAGTGAATGCGGGGTCCGGGAGAGCGGATATGGTGGAATGCGGGGTCCGGGGAGAGCGGATATGGTGAATGCGGGGTCTGGGGAGAGCGGATATAGTGAATGCGGGGTCCGGGGAGAGCGGATATAGTGAATGCGGGGTCCGGGAGAGCGGATATAGTGAATGCGGGGTCCGGGAGAGGGGATATTAGTGAATGCGGGTCCGGGGAGAGCGGATATAGTGAATGCGGGGTCCGGGGTTTAGTTACACTTTAAAGTACGATGTGTGACGGCGGCTCTTGCTGAGGATATTTTTTTTATAAATAAGTCAACCGCTCAGCAGGGAAAATTCAAAAACACATAACTAGCCAATCAGCAGCAGAGGATGAGATGACATCATGGCGTTATGCCGAGGTGTTGACTGAAACATGACACAAAGAGGAAGTTTGAGTTATCTTGTGGGAAATTATTACTGACAAACAAAACTGATAAGAAAAATGAGTCACTTGCAAAGATAATAATACACATTAAAAATCATTACTTTTCCTTTTTTTTTTAATTATTATTATTATTGCTTGTTTTGTAATTTTTGCAAGTTACAGAACATTTTTGCCTGTTTAGTAAATATTAAATTTGCTGTTTTTTTTGTTTTTTTTAATGTTTTTAAGCTAATAATAAGCATAGTAATTCTGTTATTTTTACTTTTCTATTATTATTGCTTATGTTGTGATTTTTGCAAGTTACAGAAAAAATTTATTTGGTAAATATTAACTTTTCTGTTTCTTTTTTTTTCTTTTTAACTGGCAAAGTCTGCCGCAACTTAGACTAAAAAAATAGGATATTCTAGTATATGATATGTAAACAATTCACAATTTATATAGCTCTATTTTTTTTTTATTATTATTATTATTTTTAAAGTACTTGCTTTTCTATGTTTTATGTGGAATTACCTGGAACATTTCAAAAGCTTTCCAAATCTTTGTTTTTGGCAATTGTGAATTTTAATTTAAAATATTTCCCCTTAATAAAAGTAGTTTTTAAATCAGTGATTGTCGGTGCGGTTCCTTTTTAAAAAAATTTATTCTTGTTAATATTTTTTATTATTGTTATGATTATTATTATTTCTATTATTATTATTATTATTATTATTAATAAATGAAAGGTAAAAATAATAATAATTCTTATTATTATTATTATTATTTTTCATAGAATAACAATAATAATAATAATAATTATTATTATTATTATTATTATTTAATGAAAAGTAATAATAATAATAATTCTTCTTCTTCTTCTTCTTCTTATTATTATTATTTTTTCATAGAATAATAATAATTAAAGTTACAGAAAAAATGTATTTGGTAAATATTAACTTTGCTTTTTTTTTTTCTTTTTAACTGGCAATGTCTGCCGCAACTTAGACTTCTTTGGGGAAAAAAATAGGATATTCTAGTATATGATATGTAAACAATTCACAATTTATATAGTTCTATTTTTTTTTTTTTTTTTATTATTATTATTACTATTTTTAAAGTACTTGCTTTTCTATGTTTTATGTGGAAATACCTGGAACATTTCAAAAGCTTTTCAAATGTTTGTTTTTGGCAATTGTGAATTTTAATTTAAAATATTTCCTCTTAATAAAAGTAGTTTTTTAAATCAGTGATTGTCGGTGCGGTTCCTTTTTAAAAAAAATTTATTCTTGTTAATATTTTTTATTTTTATTATTGTTATGATTATTATTATTACTATTATTATTATTATTATTATTATTAATAATAATAAATGAAAAGTAATAATAATAATAATTATTATTATTTTTCATAGAATAACAATAATAATAATAATTCTTCTTCTTATTATTATTTAATAAAAAATAATAATAATAATAATAATAATAATTCTTCTTATTATTATTATTATTATTATTTTTCATAGAATAATAATAATTAAAGTTACAGAAAAAATGTATTTGGTAAATATTAACTTTGCTGTTTTTTTTTTTCTTTTTAACTGGCAAAGTCTGCCGCAACTTAGACTTCTATGGAAAAAAAATAGAATATTCTAGTATATGATATGTAAACAATTCACAATTTATATAGTTCTATTTTTTTTTTATTATTATTATTATTACTATTTTTAAAGAACTTGCTTTTTTATGTTTTATGTGGAATTACCTGGAACATTTCAAAAGCTTTCCAAATGTTTGTTTTTGGCAATTGTGAATTTTAATTTAAAATATTTCCTCTTAATAAAAGTAGTTTTTTAAATCAGTGATTGTCGGTGCGGTTCCTTTTTAAAAAAAATTTATTCTTGTTAATATTTTTTATTTTTATTATTGTTATGATTATTATTATTACTATTATTATTATTATTATTAATAATAATAATAAATGAAAAGTAATAATAATAATAATTATTATTATTTTTCATAGAATAACAATAATAATAATAATTCTTCTTATTATTATTATTTAATAAAAAAAAAAAATAATAATAATAATAATAATAATAATTCTTCTTATTATTATTATTATTATTTTTCATAGAATAATAATAATTAAAGTTACAGAAAAAATGTATTTGGTAAATATTAACTTTGTTTTTTTTTTTTCTTTTTAACTGGCAATGTCTGCCGCAACTTAGACTTCTATGGAAAAAAAAATAGGATATTCTAGTATATGATATGTAAACAATTCACAATTTATATAGTTCTATTTTTTTTTTTTTATTATTATTATTACTATTTTTAAAGTACTTGCTTTTCTATTTTTATGTGGAAATACCTGGAACATTTCAAAAGCTTTTCAAATGTTTGTTTTTGGCAATTGTGAATTTTAATTTAAAATATTTCCTCTTAATAAAAGTAGTTTTTTAAATCAGTGATTGTCGGTGCGGTTCCTTTTTAAAAAAAATTTATTCTTGTTAATATTTTTTATTTTTATTATTGTTATGATTATTATTATTACTATTATTATTATTATTATTATTATTAATAATAATAAATGAAAAGTAATAATAATAATAATTATTATTTTTCATAGAATAACAATAATAATAATAATTCTTCTTATTATTATTTAATAAAAATTATTAATAATAATAATAATAATAATAATAATAATAATTCTTCTTCTTATTATTATTATTATTTTTCATAGAATAATAATAATTAAAGTTACAGAAAAAAATGTATTTGGTAAATATTAACTTTGCTTTTTTTTTTTCTTTTTAACTGGCAATGTCTGCCGCAACTTAGACTTCTTTGGAAAAAAAAATAGGATATTCTAGTATATGATATGTAAACAATTCACAATTTATATAGCTCTATTTTTTTTTTTATTATTATTATTATTATTTTTAAAGTACTTGCTTTTCTATGTTTTATGTGGAAATACCTGGAACATTTCAAAAGCTTTTCAAATGTTTGTTTTTGGCAATTGTGAATTTTAATTTAAAATATTTCCTCTTAATAAAAGTAGTTTTTTAAATCAGTGATTGTCGGTGCGGTTCCTTTTTAAAAAAATGTATTCTTGTTAATATTTTTTATTTTTATTATTGTTATGATTATTATTATTACTACTATTATTATTATTAATAATAAATGAAAAGTAATAATAATAATAATTATTATTATTATTTTTCATAGAATAACAATAATAATAATTCTTCTTATTATTATTATTTAATAAAAAGTAATAATAATAATAATAATAATAATAATTCTTATTATTATTATTATTATTATTATTTTTCATAGAATAATAATAATTAAAGTTACAGAAAAAATGTATTTGGTAAATATTAACTTTGCTGTTTTTTTTTTTCTTTTTAACTGGCAAAGTCTGCCGCAACTTAGACTTCTATGGAAAAAAAATAGAATATTCTAGTATATGATATGTAAACAATTCACAATTTATATAGTTCTATTTTTTTTTTTATTACTATTATTATTACTATTTTTAAAGAACTTGCTTTTTTATGTTTTATGTGGAATTACCTGGAACATTTCAAAAGCTTTCCAAATGTTTGTTTTTGGCAATTGTGAATTTTAATTTAAAATATTTCCCCTTAATAAAAGTAGTTTTTAAATCAGCGATTGTCGGTGCGGTTCCTTTTTAAAAAAAATTATTCTTGTTAATATTTTTTATTTTTATTGTTGTTATGATTATTATTATTACTATTATTATTTAATGAAAATAATAATATTAATAATAATTCCTATTATTCTTATTATTATTTTTCATAGAATAACAATATTTATTATTATTATTTAATGAAAAGTAATAATAATAATAATTATTATTATTATTATTATTATTTTTTATAGAATAACAATAATTATTATTATTATTATTTAATGAAAAGTAATAATAATAATAATTCTTATTATTATTATTATTATTATTATTATTTTTCATAGAATAACAATAATTATTATTATTTAATGAAAAGTAATAATAATAATAATTCTTCTTCTTATTATTATTATTATTATTTTTCATAGAATAACAATAATTATTATTATTATTATTTAATGAAAAGTAATAATAATAATAATAATTCTTCTTCTTATTATTATTTTTCATAGAATAATAATATTATTATTATTATTATTATTAATAAATGAAAACTTCAAATATTAATAATAAAAATAATCATCATAATTGTATAATCATGAGTATTATTTATTTCTGTATTATATATTATTATATTATTTATTCATATGAACACTTTGCTTTATATGTCTCAAATTATTATAATTTTCTCTGCTGTTTTATCAATTTAGATTTTTCTTACTTTGAGTGCGGACGACCCTGAAGTGGTGAGTCTGAGCTGAGAGAAATCTCAAGATCTGACACCCGCCACCCCTCACAGCCTAGTCCAGTAGCATTTTTTATTTCAAATTTTAAAAAAAAATGTTATTTTAACTTATTTTAACAAAAAAAAAATAGTAAAATGAAAAAAATTAAATTAGTCTTCTTGCTGGTCTGGATGACATTACTATGAATTCCTCTTCTTCCTCTGACAGAGGTGGGGGGGGGGGGGGAGGGGGGGCATTTTTTCAGGACTGAATGACGCACATGCAATGGCTTGTGAGTGCTGCTCAATCCTGGAATACCATGAGCCCAGCCTGCGTGATGACGCCACTCAATCCTAGAGTACTGTGAGGCCAGCCTGCATGACGATACCACTCAATCCTGGAGTACTGAAATCCCAGCCTGCGTGATGATGCCACTCAATCCTGGAGTACTGAAATCCCAGCCTGCGTGATGATGCCACTCAATCCTGAAGTACTGTGATCCCAGCCTGTGTGATGATGCCACTCAATCCTGGAGTACTGTGATCCCAGCCTGCGTGATGACGCTGCTCAATCCTGAAGTACTGTGATCCCAGCTTGCGTGATGACACCGCTCAATCCTGAAGTACTGTGATCCCAGCCTGTGTGATGACGCCACTCAATCCTGGAGTACTGTGATCCCAGCCTGCGTGATGATGCCACTCAATCCTGGAGTACTGTGATCCCAGCCTGTGTTATGATGCCACTCAATCCTGGAGTACTGTGATCCCAGCCTGTGTGATGATGCCACTCAATCCTGGAGTACTGTGATCCCAGCCTGCGTGATGATGCCACTCAATCCTGGAGTACTGTGATCCCAGCCTGTGTGATGATGCCACTCAATCCTGGAGTACTGTGATCCCAGCCTGTGTGATGATGCCACTCAATCCTGGAGTACTGTGATCCCAGCCTACATGATGACGCCACTCAATCCTGGAGTACTGAAATCCCAGCCTGCGTGATGATGCCACTCAATCCTGAAGTACTGTGATCCCAGCCTGTGTGATGATGCCACTCAATCCTGGAGTACTGTGATCCCAGCCTGCGTGATGACGCTGCTCAATCCTGAAGTACTGTGATCCCAGCCTGTGTGATGACGCCACTCAATCCTGGAGTACTGTGATCCCAGCCTGCATGATGACGCCGCTCAATCCTAGAGTACTGTAATCCCAGCCTGCATGATGACGCCGCTCAATCCTAGAGTACTGTAATCCCAGCCTGCGTGATGTCGCCACTCAATCCTAGAGTACTGTGATCCCAGCCTGCGTGATGATGCCACTCAATCCTGAAGTACTGTGATCCCAGCCTGTGTGATGATGCCACTCAATCCTGGAGTACTGTGATCCCAGCCTGCGTGATGACGCTGCTCAATCCTGGAGTACTGTGATCCCAGCCTGCGTGATGATGCCACTCAATCCTGGAGTACTGTGATCCCAGCCTGCGTGATGATGCCACTCAATCCTAGAGTACTGTGATCCCAGCCTGTGTGATGATGCCACTCAATCCTGAAGTACTGTGATCCCAGCCTGCGTGATGAAGCCGCTCAATCCTGGAGTACTGTGATCCCAGCCTGCGTGATGATGCCACTCAATCCTGGAGTACTGTGATCCCAGCCTGTGTGATGATGCCACTCAATCCTGAAGTACTGTGATCCCAGCCTGTGTGATGATGCCACTCAATCCTAGAGTACTGAAATCCCAGCCTGCGTGATGATGCCACTCAATCCTGAAGTACTGTGATCCCAGCCTGTGTGATGATGCCACTCAATCCTGGAGTACTGTGATCCCAGCCTGCGTGATGACGCTGCTCAATCCTGGAGTACTGTGATCCCAGCCTGCGTGATGACGCTGCTCAATCCTGAAGTACTGTGATCCCAGCCTGCATGATGACGTCACTCAATCCTGGAGTACTGTGATCCCAGCCTGCGTGATGATGCCACTCAATCCTGGAGTACTGTGATCCCAGCCTACATGATGACGCCACTCAATCCTAGAGTACTGAAATCCCAGCCTGCGTGATGATGCCACTCAATCCTGAAGTACTGTGATCCCAGCCTGTGTGATGATGCCACTCAATCCTGGAGTACTGTGATCCCAGCCTGCGTGATGACGCTGCTCAATCCTGAAGTACTGTGATCCCAGCTTGCGTGATGACACCGCTCAATCCTGAAGTACTGTGATCCCAGCCTGTGTGATGACGCCACTCAATCCTGGAGTACTGTGATCCCAGCCTGCATGATGACGCCGCTCAATCCTAGAGTACTGTAATCCCAGCCTGCGTGATGACGCCACTCAATCCTAGAGTACTGTGATCCCAGCCTGCATGATGACGTCACTCAATCCTAGAGTACTGTGATCCCAGCCTGCATGATGACGCCACTCAAGCGGTAGGTAATTTTTTTTTTTTTGTATACAGGGGGACCTACAAATGACGAATAAAATTAGATTTCCACTTTAAAATGCAATTTTATTTTATGGACCTCCATCACTTTTTGTTATGTTTGAAGCCGAGTATCTTTGTGCTGCTTCTGTTCATTTTTGCATGGCATCGCAGGACAGTTTTTTTTTGTTTCTCTCAGCCGCGGACGCTCGCTCGTGTCCGATAAGATTTCCTTCCTGTCTGAGGTTTCCTCGCTGTTTCTGTCTTCGGGGGCCCCCGCTGTGGAAATGAAACCTTTACATAGTAGACGTCACTCTTCGCAGCACAGCGTCTTTTATACAAAATATGACAAAAATAACAAATGATGCGACGACAAACGCGAACCGAGGTCTGCGATTGGAGGGTTCGGGGCGGTCTGTGTTTTACAAGTTTTGCAAGTCTTCGGATCCGTTCTCTCGGCGCACTGTTCTCATTGGTCGAATGTTTTCTGTTGGTATAGATCTACGCGGAACATTCGTAGACGTTTGCTGCGCCGTATTGCCGCAGTTGCGTCCCAGCCAGGGGCGGACTGACCATTCGGGTACTCGGGCACTGCCCGAGGGCCCGGGGTCAGTAGAGGGCCCCATAAGATGCCCCTGGTACATTGCATAGGCTTTTTTGGGTGTGGTTTGAGTGTGGGCGAGGACACATGGGCCCCATGATCCCCTATTGCCCGCGGCCCCCATGAGTTGTCAGTCCGCTCCTGGTCCCAGCTGCAAACGTTCCGCTGCGGCCATGACATGGTTCCGTATTTCGGAGTTCCTGTAAACATCTTCTATTTCCTCTTTCCTCCCGGAGACTTTCCGAAAATAAGTCACCAAATAGAACGAGCTCAGCGACAACTCAGCAAGGCTCCGACATTCACTACATTTCCCCAAATGTCTACACACATGACCTTTTATGGCCCCCCAGTCTTAGTCCGTAGGGTTCAATATTGAGTTGGCCCCGCCCTTTCCACACACATGACCTTTAATGGCCCCCCAGTCTTAGTCCGTAGGGTTCAATATTAAGTTGGCCCCGCCCTTTCCACGCACATGACCTTTAATGGCCCCCCAGTCTTAGCCCGTAGGGTTCAATATTGAGTTGGCCCCGCCCTTCCCACACACATGACCTTTAATGGCCCCCCAGCCTTAGTCCGTAGGGTTCAATATTGAGTTGGCCCCGCCCTTTCCACACACATGACCTTTATTGCCACCCTCCCAGTCTTAGTCCGTAGGGTTCAATATTGAGTTGGCCCCGCCCTTTCCACGCACATGACCTTTAATGGCCCCCCAGCCTTAGTCCGTAGGGTTCAATATTGAGTTGGCCCCGCCCTTCCCACGCACATGACCTTTAATGGCCCCCCAGTCTTAGTCTGTAGGGTTCAATATTGAGTTGGCCCCGCCCTTTCCACGCACATGACCTTTAATGGCCCCCCAGTCTTAGTCCGTAGGGTTCAATATTGAGTTGGCCCCGCCCTTTCCACACACATGACCTTTAATGGCCCCCCAATCTTAGGCCGTAGGGTTCAATATTGAGTTGGCCCCGCCCTTTGCAGCTATAACAGCTTCAACTCTTCTGGGAAGGCCCCCCACAAGGTTTAGGAGGGTGTCTATGGGAAGGTTGGACCATTCTTCCAGAAGCACATTTGTCAGGTCAGGCACTGATGTCGGGGGAGGGGGCCTGGCTCGCAGTCTCCGCTCTAATTCATCCCAAAGGTGTTCTATGGGGTTGAGGTCAGGACTCTGTGCAGGACAGTCAAGTTCCTCCACCCCAAACTGGCTCCTCCATGTCTTTATGGACCTTGCTTTGTGCACTGGGGGGCAGTCATGTTGGCCCCTTCCTGTTCCATCTCCAAACTCTTCCAACAAAGATGGGAGCATGAAATTGTCCAAAATGTCGTCCCTTCACTGGAACTAGGGGGCCAAGCCCAACCCCTGAAGAACACCCCCACACCATAATCCCCCCTCCACCAAACTTTACACTTGGCACAATGCAGTCAGGCAAGTACCGTTCTCCTGGCCACCACCAAACCCAGACACATCCATTGGATTGCCAGACAGAGAAGCGTGATTGGTCACTCCAGAGAACACGTCTTCCCTGCTCTAGAGTCCAGTGGCGGCGTGCTTTACACCACGGCATCCGACGCTTTGCATTGCACTTGGTGATGGAAGGCTTGGATGCAGCTGCTTGGCCATGGAAACCCATTCCATGGAGCTCTCTACACACTGTTGTTGGGCTCATCTGAAGGCCACACCAAGTTTGGAGGTCTTTAGCTATTGACTCTGCAGACAGTTGGTGACTTCTGCGCACTGTGCGCTCCAGCATGCGCTGACCCCGCCCTGTCATGTGACGTGGCCTACCACTTGGTGGCACTGATCACGCCAGAGATCTGCAGAACATCGCTCCCTCCCATCCCCCTCCTGACAGATCCATACTGATATATTCTGCAGATTATCCCACCACTGACCTCTCTAGAGATCTGCAGAGCATCGCTCCCTCCCATCCCCCTCCTGACAGATCCATATTGATATATTCTGCAGAATATTCCTCCACTGACCCCTCTAGAGATCTGCAGAACATCGCTCCCTCCCATCCCCCTCCTGACAGATCCATATTGATATATTCTGCAGATTATTCCACCACTGACCCCTCTAGAGATCTGCAGAACATCGCTCCCTCCCATCCCCCTCCTGACAGATCCATATTGATATATTCTGCAGATTATTCCACCACTGACCCCTCTAGAGATCTGCAGAACATCGCTCCATCCCCTCCCCCTCCTGACAGATCCATATTGATATATTCTGCAGATTATTCCACCACTGACCCCTCTAGAGATCTGCAGAACATCGCTCCCTCCCATCCCCCTCCTGACAGATCCATATTGATATATTCTGCAGATTATTCCACCACTGACCCCTCTAGAGATCTGCAGAACATCGCTCCATCCCCTCCCCCTCCTGACAGATCCATATTGATATATTCTGCAGATTATTCCACCACTGACCCCTCTAGAGATCTGCAGAACATCGCTCCCTCCCATCCCCCTCCTGACAGATCCATATTGATATATTCTGCAGATTATTCCACCACTGACCCCTCTAGAGATCTGCAGAACATCGCTCCCTCCCCTCCCCCACCTGACAGATCCATATTGATATATTCTGCAGATTATCCCACCACTGACCCCTCTAGAGATCTGCAGAACATCGCTCCCTCCAATCCACTGCTGAACTTTCTTTCAATGTAGCACAAGTGCCCCCTAGTGATCATAATAGAGATTTGCTGACTTTCCATCTCAGTCTCTTCCTCATTCTATTTCCTTCTTTGTCTCTCACATTTCGGGAAGCTCTCTATTGGCCGGGAAATCCCGCTTCATATCTGCCCCCAAAATTGTGAAACTTTCATCAGAAATGTGCAGAATAAAAAATGTGTTTCATTTCGTTTTGTTTCGACCGGATTGGACATTTTTCAAATGGATTCAAAGTATTCGGATCGAATATGAATGGAAAATATCAAATCCATTCGAATTCATTGTGAAGAATAGCTGATTGTACTGAGCAGGGCGGCCTTCCCGCTACTGCATCCTTATCAACCAACCATGGTGCGACAGGAGACGGTCAGAGACTGCAGACACACTACAGGAGACGGTCAGAGACTGCAGACACACTACAGGAGACGGTCAGAGACTGCAGAGATACTACAGGAGACGGTCAGAGACTGCAGACACAGTACAGGAGACGGTCAGAGACTGCAGACACACTACAGGAGACGGTCAGAGACTGCAGACACACTACAGGAGACGGTCAGAGACTGCAGACACACTACAGGAGACGGTCAGAGACTGCAGAGATACTACAGGAGACGGTCAGAGACTGCAGAGATACTACAGGAGACGGTCAGAGACTGCAGACACACTACAGGAGACGGTCAGAGACTGCAGAGATACTACAGGAGACGGTCAGAGACTGCAGACACAGTACAGGAGACGGTCAGAGACTGCAGGGATACTACAGGAGATGGTCAGAGACTGCAGACACAGTACAGGAGACGGTCAGAGACTGCAGACACACTACAGGAGACGGTCAGAGACTGCAGACACAGTACAGGAGACGGTCAGAGACTGCAGACACACTACAGGAGACGGTCAGAGACTGCAGACACACTACAGGAGACGGTCAGAGACTGCAGACACACTACAGGAGACGGTCAGAGACGGCAGACACACTACAGGAGACGGTCAGAGACTGCAGGGATACTACAGGAAATGGTCAGAGACTGCAGACACACTACAGGAGACGGTCAGAGACTGCAGACACACTACAGGAGACGGTCAGAGACTGCAGACACACTACAGGAGATGGTCAGAGACTGCAGACACACTACAGGAGACGGTCAGAGACTGCAGACACACTACAGGAGACGGTCAGAGACTGCAGGGATACTACAGGAGATGGTCAGAGACTGCAGACACACTACAGGAGATGGTCAGAGACTGCAGACACAGTACAGGAGACGGTCAGAGACTGCAGACACACTACAGGAGATGGTCAGAGACTGCAGACACACTACAGGAGACGGTCAGAGACTGCAGACACACTACAGGAGACGGTCAGAGACTGCAGACACACTACAGGAGACGGTCAGAGACTGCAGACACACTACAGGAGACGGTCAGAGACTGCAGACACACTACAGGAGACGGTCAGAGACTGCAGACACACTACAGGAGACGGTCAGAGACTGCAGACACAGTACAGGAGACGGTCAGAGACTGCAGACACACTACAGGAGACGGTCAGAGACTGCAGACACACTACAGGAGACGGTCAGAGACTGCAGACACACTACAGGAGACGGTCAGAGACTGCAGACACAGTACAGGAGACGGTCAGAGACTGCAGGGATACTACAGGAGATGGTCAGAGACTGCAGACACACTACAGGAGACGGTCAGAGACTGCAGACATACTACAGGAGACGGTCAGAGACTGCAGACACGGTACAGGAGATGACCAGAGACTGCAGACATAGTACAGGAGATGGCCAGAGACTGTGGACACAGTACAGGAGATGACCAGAGACTGCAGACACAGTACAGGAGACGGTCAGAGACTGCGGACACACTACAGGAGACGGTCAGAGACTGCGGACACACTACAGGAGACGGTCAGAGACTGCAGACACACTACAGGAGACGGTCAGAGACTGCAGACACAGTACAGGAGATGGTCAGAGACTGCAGACACAGTACAGGAGACAGTCAGAGACTGCAGACACAGTACAGGAGATGGTCAGAGACTGCAGACACAGTACAGGGAATGACCAGAGACTGCAGACACACTACAGGAGATGGTCAGAGACTGCAGACACACTACAAGAGATGGTCAGAGACTGCGGACACAGTACAGGAGACGGTCAGAGACTGCAGACAGTACAGGAGATGGTCAGAGACTGCAGACATGGTACAGGAGACGGTCAGAGACTGCAGACATACTACAGGAGATGGTCAGAGACTGCGGACATAGTACAGGAGATGGTCAGAGACTGCGGACATAGTACAGGAGATGGTCAGAGACTGCGGACATAGTACAGGAGATGGTCAGAGACTGCGGACATAGTACAGGAGACGGTCAGAGACTGCGGACATAGTACAGGAGACGGTCAGAGACTGCAGACACAGTACAGGAGACGGTCAGAGACTGCAGACACAGTACAGGAGATGGTCAGAGACTGCAGGCATAGTACAGGAGACGGTCAGAGACTGCAGACACAGTACAGGAGACGGTCAGAGACTGCAGACACAGTACAGGGAATGACCAGAGACTGCAGGCATAGTACAGGAGATGGTCAGAGACTGCAGACACACTACAGGAGATGGTCAGAGACTGCAGACACAGTACAGGAGACGGTCAGAGACTGCAGACAGTACAGGAGATGGTCAGAGACTGCAGACATGGTACAGGAGACGGTCAGAGACTGCAGACATACTACAGGAGACGGTCAGAGACTGCAGACATGGTACAGGAGATGGTCAGAGACTGCAGACACGGTACAGGAGACGGTCAGAGACTGCAGACACGGTACAGGAGATGGTCAGAGACTGCAGACACACTACAGGAGATGGTCAGAGACTGCAGACACAGTACAGGAGACGGTCAGAGACTGCAGACAGTACAGGAGATGGTCAGAGACTGCAGACATGGTACAGGAGACGGTCAGAGACTGCAGACATACTACAGGAGACGGTCAGAGACTGCAGACATGGTACAGGAGATGGTCAGAGACTGCAGACACGGTACAGGAGACGGTCAGAGACTGCAGACACGGTACAGGAGACGGTCAGAGACTGCAGACACACTACAGGAGACGGTCAGAGACTGCGGATATAGTACAGGAGATGACCAGAGACTGCGGACACACTACAGGAGATGGTCAGAGACTGCAGACATACTACAGGAGACGGTCAGAGACTGCAGACATACTACAGGAGATGGTCAGAGCCTGGTCTATCTTCTGGGACTTGTTGTTCCTCATCTCCCTTAGGCTGTAGTCCTTTGTAAAGTTTTATTAGTCATATAAAGGTGAACAGTCTGAGGAGACGTGTTTACATCACATGACACACGTCGATATCACGCAAAGTCCGGGTCATTCTTACTTTCAGACGCGAAGAGTCATGTTTCAGTTATATGAATCATTTCGGTGACAACCGCTCCCCTCATTTCCTGGATGGGGTCACAGGGACAGGAAGTGGGTGGAAATCTCCTCAGTGCTGTCACTGATAGAAATAGAAACCTGACAGAAATGTTTTCTCTTTCACATTCTATCTAAACCTAAAAACACAAAGGACTGACATTCAATTTTAGGTGGAAATGACTCCATTCTCCTCACAGGAGAGAACTGCGGCTGTGTGGTGACGCTCTCCTGTCACAGACTAGATTTTATCATCAGATATTTTATCAATATTACTTCTCTTCATACATTTCTCACACATTCATGGTTTTGGTGGATTTATGGAATTTCTGGCTGTTCTCTAATTCTATTTGCCAGGCTGCCCACTTCCAAGATGGCGGCGGCGCCATGTTAGCGGCTGGCGGTGAAGCCGGACACACCTTCCCCCAGGACACCGTGACGTCGCCCGCAGTAAAGATGGCGGTCGGGCCTTCATTGTTTCCAATAGGAGAGTTGGAGGAGAGATACGGCGAGCGGGAAGGACCAATCCAAGAGATCGCCCCGCCTCTTCCAGCGGCTCCACCCCGGCCCGGTGCCCGGATGTTCCCGTCTATAGAGAAGCTGACGGATCCATGATGGCGGCTCCGGCCTGAGAGCTGAGCGGGGTGTGGAGGCCGACCGAGGGAGGGCGAGAGAGAGCTACCCCCGGGGGGTAAGATGGGGGAGACCCCTCCCTGAGCCGGGCCTGGGGCCGCCCTGACAGCTCTGGATCTCT
>NW_028320510.1:15000-116598 GCF_062004578.1 Staurois parvus | reverse complement strand
CGCTGTGAATAGTGGATGGTGTCGCACATCGCTGTGAATAGTGGATGGTGTCGCTGTGAATACTGGATGGTGTCGCTGTGAATACTGGATGGTGTCGCACATCGCTGTGAATAGTGGATGGTGTCGCACATCGCTGTGAATACTGGATGGTGTCGCACATCGCTGTGAATACTGGATGGTGTCGCACATCGCTATGAATACTGGATGGTGTCGCACATCGCTGTGAATACTGGATGGTGTCGCTGTGAATACTGGATGGTGTCGCACATCGCTGTGAATAGTGGATGGTGTCGCACATCGCTGTGAATACTGGATGGTGTCGCACATCGCTGTGAATACTGGATGGTGTCGCACATCGCTATGAATACTGGATGGTGTCGCACATCGATGTGAATACTGGATGGTGTCGCACATCGCTGTGAATACTGGATGGTGTCGCTGTGAATAGTGGATGGTGTCGCACATCGCTGTGAATAGTGGATGGTGTCGCACATCACTGTGAATACTGGATGGTGTCGCTGTGAATACTGGATGGTGTCACACATCGCTGTGACTACTGGATGGTGTCGCACATCGCTGTGAATACTGGATGGTGTCGCACATCCTTGCACTGCAGCCGAGACATGAATAGAGTGTCATTATGTGACGCTTCACATTAAGCAAAGAAAAAAGTAAACCTTGCTCCGTCGACCCGCCCACTGCCCGCCCACTGCCCGCCCACTGCCTGCAATACGCTGTACCATACGGGCGAGTGTGGAGCCCTGAACTGTGAGCTGCACACATTGTTACATTGTATGACTCATCGCAGGCTGTGCAAAGTGTGTTCCATTCTTTGTTACATTGTATCCATTATTATGGTCTGTTATGACTCATCTGCTTTGTACTGATTGTTACACTTTACCTTTTATTCTTAGTAATATTTTTTTGCATTATTTGTTCCATTTGTGTTACTCATCCAGCTTGTCTGTGTACACTGCAGTGGGGTCGCGTATGTACTCTCCAGCGCCTCAGGATATGCACAGCCAAAAGGGAAGCCAAGGGTACCAGGACAGCGACAACCAAAGGAAATGCTCCAGGGGTGCAGCCCTCCTCAGACGGGGAGATCAGCTACTGGATGGAGAGAAAACAGGTGGGGCACACCTAGTGCATTATCCAAGGAGTATTGTAGGAATTAAATCATAAAAACATACTCACAGACGAAGCATGGATCTAAAAAGCATAGAAAAATGACAATGGCCACAACGGCGGGCAAGGTGTTCTCACTGTCAGTGCGGTCAAATGGCTGACGCGTTTCGGGGACGAATCCCTTTCCTCAGAGCTGATGACCAACCTCTGATGCTGATGTATGATGAATGGCAAGGCATCAACAGCGAGGCTCTTACTTCACTTTCCATTCATCATACATCAGCATCAGAGGTTGGTCATCAGCTCTGAGGAAAGGGATTCGTCCCCGAAACGCGTCAGATAATTTGACCGCACTGACAGTGAGAACACCTTGCCCGCCGTTGTGGCCATTGTCATTTTTCTATGCTTTTTAGATACATGCTTCGTCTGTGAGTATGTTTTTATGATTTAATTCCTACAATAAACCTTGGATAATGCACTAGGTGTGTGCGCCACCTGTTTTCTCTCTACTGTAGTGGGGTCCCCTGAGTGCGGGGGGGGGCACCTCCATATTAATGGCCAAGGTTATGGGGTGTGATGGCCAACAATCTCATATAGGCGTCCACAAACCTTTCCCCATATAGAATACACCATATTGTGCCAAGTATTGGGCCCCAGCCTTCCCACACACATGACCTTTAATGGCCCCCCAGTCTTAGTCCGTAGGGTTCAATATTGAGTTGGCCCCGCCCTTTCCACACACATGACCTTTAATGGCCCCCCAGTCTTAGTCCGTAGGGTTCAATATTGAGTTGGCCCCGCCCTTTCCACACACATGACCTTTAATGGCCCCCCAGTCTTAGTCCGTAGGGTTCAATATTGAGTTGGCCCCGCCCTTTCCACACACATGACCTTTAATGGCCCCCCAGTCTTAGTCCGTAGGGTTCAATATTGAGTTGGCCCCGCCCTTTCCACACACATGACCTTTATTGGCCCCCCAGTCTTAGTCTGTAGGGTTCAATATTGAGTTGTCCCCGTCCTTTGCCCGCACATGACCTTCAATGGCCCCCAAGTCTTAGTCCGTAGGGTTCAATATTGAATTGGCCCCGCCCTTTCCACACACATGACCTTTAATGGCCCCCCAGTCTTAGTCCGTAGGGTTCAGTATTGAGTTGGCCCCGCCCTTTGCCTCTTCTGGTAAGGCCGCCCACAAGGTTTAGGAGGGTGTCTATGGGAAGGTTGGACCATTCTTCCAGAAGCACATTTGTCAGGTCAGGCACTGATGTCGGGGGAGGGGGCCTGGCTCACAGTCTCCGCTCTAATTCATCCCAAAGGTGTTCTATGGGGTTGAGGTCAGGACTCTGTGCAGGACAGTCAAGTTCCTCCACCCCAAACTGGCTCCTCCATGTCTTTATGGACCTTGCTTTGTGCACTGGTGCGCAGTCATGTTGGAACAGGAAGGGGCCATCCCCAAACTCTTCCCACAAAGTTGGGGGCATGAAATAGTCCAAAATGTCACCTTAAGAGTTCCCTTCACTGGAACTAGGGGGCCAAGCCCAACCCCTGAAAAACAACCCCACGCCATAATCCCCCCTCCACCAAACTTTACACTTGGCACAATGCAGTCAGGCAAGTACCGTTCTCCTGGCAACAGCCAAACCCAGACACGTCCATCGGATTGCCAGACAGAGAAGCGTGATTGGTCACTCCAGAGAACATGCCTCCCCTGCTCTAGAGTCCAGTGGCGGCGTGCTTTACACCACGGCATCCGACGCTTTGCATTGCACTTGGTGATGGAAGGCTTGGATGCAGCTGCTCGGCCATGGAAACCCATTCCATGAAGTTCTCTACGCACTGTTGTTGGGCTCATCTGAAGGCCACACCAAGTTTGGAGGTCTTTAGCTATTGACTCTGCAGACAGTTGGCGACTTCTGCGCACTGTGCGCTTCAGCATGCGCTGACCCCGCCCTGTCATGTGACGTGGCCTACCACTTGGTGGCTGAGTGGCTGTTGTTCCCAGTTGCTTCCAATTTGTTATAATCCCACTAACAGTTGGTGGAATATTTAGTAGCCAGGAAATGTCACGGATGGACTTATTGCCCAGGTGGCCACCTATCACGGGACCACGCTTGGAGTCACTGAGCTCCTGAGAGCGACCCATTCTTTCACCAATGTTTGTAGAAGCCGTCTGCATGCCTAAGGGCTTGATTGTATACACCTGTGTCCATGGAGGGGATTGGAACACCTGAATCACATGATATGGAGGGGATTGGAACACCCGAATCACATGACTGGAGGGGATTGGAACACATGAATCACATGATATGGGGGGATTGGAACACCTGAATCACATGATATGGGGGGGAATGGAACACCTGAATCACATGATATAGAGGGGATGGGAACACCTGAATCACATGATATGGAGGGGATTGGCGCACCTGAATCACATGATATGGAGGGGATTGGAGCACCTGAATCACATGATATGGAGGGGATTGGAACACCTGAATCACATGATATGGAGGGGATTGGAACACCTGAATCACATGATATGGAGGGGAATGGAACACCTGCATCACATGATATGGAGGGGATTGGAGCACCTGAATCACATGATATGGAGTGGATTGGAACACCTGAATCACATGATACGGAGGGGATTGGAACACCTGAATCACATGATATGGAGGGGATTGGAACACCTGAATCACATGATATGGAGGGGATTGGAACACCTGAATCACATGATATGGAGGGGATTGGAACACCTGAATCACATGATATGGAGGGGATTGGAGCACCTGAATCACATGATATGGAGGGGATTGGGAACACCTGAATCACATGATACGGAGGGGATTGGATCACCTGAATCACATGATATGGAGGGGATTGGATCACCTGAATCACATGATATGGAGGAGATTGGAACACCTGAATCACATGATTGGAGGGCAGCAACATATTACAAAGTAGGTTTTATGAACAACATGAAGCCGGTATAATGAAGTATTCAGCAACCTTATTGGCAGTTTACACTTGCAGTTGGGGACAGTAAAAACAGGAGGTTGAGCTGCATTTTTACCAACCTCCCTTACAGCAGTTTTTCAGTCAGTTATGGTAAAAGTTAAGAATCAGCAACTACAAATCCTATAGGAATCCTGTATCTGCTGACTTTTACTAGTAGGACCCTCAGCTGTCCGGGGATCCAGTGCTCCCCCCCTCTGGGCCGGTCTTCACGCCCCATGCAGAGCGCTCATGTTAAGTGTGGGCAGCCTGCGGCGATTCCTTGCTGCTTCGCAGCCAGCTGCCCATTGCGCATGCACGAGCCGCGCTGCACTTTGTGAATGATCCCGCAGCTTTTTGGAACCTGTGACGTGTCCCAGAAGGCTGCGGGCGGGGGGGAGAGTGGGGAGGATTAGAACGTCTCTTTTTGGGTGAAGTTTCATTTTAAAGCAGAATTTCACCCAAAAGGGGAAGTTCCACTTTTCTGCCTCCCCCTCCCCTCTCTTCTATCACTTTCGGCTACATTTGATTTTTTTTTTTTTTTTGGGGGGGGGGGGGGGCAGGTATCTGGTTTGACATGTGTCCGCTCCCACTTCTGCTCAGATCACCTAGGCCAGGGGTAGGCAAGCTGCGGCTCTCTGTCTGTTGTGGAACTACATTTCCCATGAGGCATTGCAACATTACATAACTGACAGTTACAGCTATGACTTGCAGAGGCATGATGGAACTTGTAGTCCTGCGGCTCTCAGATTGCCTACCCCTGACCTAGGGGCAATCCGAGGTTAACTTGCCCCCCCCCCCCCCCAGCAGCCTACTGGGACACGTCACAGTTCCCAGAAGCCTGTGTACCATTCACAAGGCGTGGCTCACGCATTGTGCAGCGGGAAGCTGACTGTGAAGCTGCAAGAAGGCCCCCAGTACTGTGAACATGCCGGCGCTGGGGACCCCAAGAACGATGTAAAACCGGCTCGGGCGAGGATGGTGCTGGATCCCTGGACAGGTAAGTGTCCTTATAATAGATTTCAGCAGCTACAGGATTTTTTTTTCATACAGACTGAAGATCTTTAAACCAACTCCGGGCACAATAAAAGTTTCCCATGCTGTGGAGCTGGGCCCGCACTGCATGGGTCAGCTGCTCGATTTTGCCTATGGGATCGGAGAAAGCTTATACTCACCTGATCCTCTGCTCCACCTGCAAACGGCACTCCCCCATGATCTCCAGCAGCGGACTGTTTCTGACGTGCGTGATGACGTCAGGAACAGTCCATTGCACAAGACAAGACCGCTAGACCGTGTGTGTGTGTGTGTGGAGGGGGGGTGTGTGTTAGCAGGAGCTACAAGGACCGATCTTGTGCAGGGAGGATTAGAGGACTAGGTAAGTATATCTCCATTCTCCAATCAAATCACATCGGCAGTTGACCTGTACAGTGCAGGCGCGGCCCCAATACATGGGAAAACTTTCTTTTTTTGCCCAGAGTTGGGCTTTAATGGCAAGAATGATCCATGGATCCAGCACCCCCACTGAATGAAACGTATTCGCATGAATGGGGCCACACTGCAGCCGCCCTGTCACTACGTGTAATGAACACGGTGGCGTCACGCGTGACGGCGCAGCATTTACAGGATTAAAGCAGGCGGTGAAGAGAAGGAGGTGACCTATTGCCTGTCTACCACCTGTCAATGCCTCTGAAAAGTGATCCACAGTAGATACAAGCAATGTCGTGTGGAAACCTCAGCTGACTTTGTACATCCCTACCCTCTATGATGGCACTATAAATCTGGTTGGAAGTGTCCGGATCAGGGGCAGACTGACCATTTATGCAGTTGGGCACTGCCCAAGGGCCCGGGGTCAGTAGGGGCCCCATGAGATGCCCCTAGTACCTTTCTTAAGCTTTTTTGGGTGTGGTTTAAGTGTGGGTGAGGACACAGGGGCCCCATGATACCCTATTGCCCAGGGGCCCCATGAGTTGTCAGTCCGCCCCTGGTCCAGATGCATCATTTGGAGAGTCATTCTCTGATTTCAGGTTTCAGTATTGGGTGTTTGGTGCCTCTTTTACATCACCCATCAGTTCCCCCCCCCCCCCCCGCCCGCCCGGGGGTCTCACTTCTGCCTGTGGCCCCCACAAGGAATCTCACTTCCCCTGTTAATGTTCCCCATGTTGTGTGTGAGGGGACCCGAGATATCACTTTTTATCAGATTCCCTATTTAAATATGAACTTCAGTCCCCTTTAGCTTTGGAAGCACCCTTCCCCCACCCTCCCCCCACCTTCCCCCCACCCTCAGCACCGCCATCTTTGTTAGCATGGCATGTGCTCAGATATGTTGCAGGGGGTTTCCACGCATGCGCAGACACGCCGAGGGTTTCGGGTCATCCATATGACCTAAGTTGAAGGTCGACTTTAAACCGCCCCTCCCCCCCTCCCATTCCTGGTCCTTCATTATGTATTCACTTTCATTACATTTCCCATCCGATTCCAATGGAGGCGCAATGAGCCGAGAGCGGCGGCACCACCTTGTATTGATCGGGGGATGTGCACAACGGCAGTCCTTAGGCCCGTCCTATAATTATGTCTGCAGAGAGACGATCGGATTTCTGCGTCTCAGATGATCGCCAGGCTATGGAAATGGCGGCTGTTGTAAAAGGAGGCGACGCGGAATCCACCAAATACAGCCGAGGTTCCCCGAGCTCGCCGCTTCGCATGTCGTGAGACGAGATCATCGATTTCATCAATTTATAAAGAACCGGAACTTTCCCACCGACACTAATAAAGCGCATCGAATTTACTTCTGTTCAGTGCGTTCCGTGCGTTCCGCGGCCCATTACAACGCATTGCGCTGAGGCAGCCCATAGAAATCAATGCACCTGAATATTATTATACATTCATAGAGCTCTGACATATACCGCAGCGCTGTACAGAGATCACTGAGCCAGTCACATCAGTCTCAACCAGAGGAGCTTACACTCTAATGTCCCCTCCCCCACAGTCACATCAGTCTCAACCAGAGGAGCTTACACTCTAATGTCCCCTCCCCCACAGTCACATCAGTCTCTGGACCAAAGGAGCTTACACTCTAATGTCCCCTGCCCCCACAGTCCCATCAGTCTCTGTACCACAGGAGCTTACACTCTAATGTCCCCTCCCCCACAGTCACATCAGTCTGTACCCAGAGGAGCTTACACTCTAATGTCCCCTCCCCCCACAGTCCCATCAGTCTCTGTACCACAGGAGCTTACACTTTAATGTCCCCTCCCCCACAGTCACATCAGTCTGTACCAGAGGAGCTTACGCTCTAATGTCCCCTCCCCCACAGTCACATCAGTCTCTGTACAGAGGAGCTGACACTCTAATGTCCCCTCCCCCACAGTCACATCAGTCTCTGTACCAGAGGAGCTTACACTCTGCACCAGAGAGGTTGTGCTGCAGTTGCTCTCCCTCTCCAGGCACTAGGGGGCCAGGCCTGCTCGCCTGGCCCCAGAAACATGGCCTCTTCTGGGCTAGGCTCAGACCATGCTCCCCCTGAGGGACCCAGCTTGCCTTCCCATACTTTACCAGCACCTGAAGACCTTGGCTGTGGCCCTAAAAGTGGGGAATCCCTCCCTGTCTTCAGAGAGCGGGTTGCTGATTATCTGGTGAGAATCGCAAAGGAGGAGGAAAAGTTGGTGAGTCTGAAAACTGACTACAAGAAAAAGAAAGTTCTCCATGACAAGTCATGGAGCAGCAAGAGGCAGAGCATGAAGCCGGAGATGAAGGGTTTGGAGGACGTCATGGAGCAGCAAGAGGCAGAGCATGAAGCCGGAGATGAAGGGTTTGGAGGACGTCATGGAGCAGCAAGAGGCAGAGCATGAAGCCGGAGATGAAGGGTTTGGAGGACGTCATGGAGCAGCAAGAGGCAGAGCATAAAGCCGGAGATGAAGGGTTTGGAGGACGTCATGGAGCAGCAAGAGGCAGAGCATGAAGCCGGAGATGAAGGGTTTGGAGGACGTCATGGAGCAGCAAGAGGCAGAGCATGAAGCCGGAGATGAAGGGTTTGGAGGACGTCATGGAGCAGCAAGAGGCAGAGCATGAAGCCGGAGATGAAGGGTTTGGAGGACGTCATGGAGCAGCAAGAGGCAGAGCATGAAGCCGGAGATGAAGGGTTTGGAGGACGTCATGGAGCAGCAAGAGGCAGAGCATGAAGCCGGAGATGAAGGGTTTGGAGGACGTCATGGAGCAGTAAGAGGCAGAGCATGAAGCTGGAGATGAAGGGTTTGGAGGACGTCATGGAGCAGCAAGAGGCAGAGCATGAAGCCGGAGATGAAGGGTCTGGAGGTCGCCATTAAGAAGCAGCAGAATCTGGTAAAGACGCTGAAGGAGAAGAGCGGAGCTTTCAGAGAAAAGTTCCGTAATGAGGAAAGGTTCCGGAAGATGAAGGGAGACTTCGGTAAGGATCCAGCACCGGCGGTGGCAGTACGGGTGGAGAGTGAGGAGGGGGTCCTGGATGCTGCCCCTGCTATCCCATCCACCTCAGGATCTGCTTCCCTGGAGGAAATGTCAGCCTCTGCCCCCCTCCCTCCACAGCAAGCTGGAGGATCAGCACAGGAGGTAGAGGAATATGGCGGAGGACTGCTAAAGTACATTGAGGAATTGGAGTCTTCCCTAATTGGAAGAACTTTCCGTTTTTCTGAGGACTCTGAGGATGAAGATGACGGTGAGGACTCTGTACCTGGTCCTGTAAAGGAGAAAAAAACAGAAAAGCTGCGCTTTATTAAAAGTGACAGTTTGGACTCCAACATGGACAGCCATGTGCACTGCAGTGTTTTGGAGGGAAATCCTCCTGTGTGTGCACAGAGCTCTGCAGGGAAGATGGCTGCTGTGCCTGCAGGACTGCACTCTGCTGGGACTGTGGACTCTGATACCAGGAACCCTGTGACTGTGGACTCTGCTGGGGGGAAGGTAAAGGTGGGATCTGAGACTTTTGCTGGACAATCCCTGCTGATGGCTGCAAATGCAGCAGAAAATGGTGGGAGGGAAATTGTCAGCAGCACTCTGAAAGGTGTTGCTGAAACCCAGGGGAGAGTGACCAGGAGTGGAAGGCTTTTGCCTAAGAGGAGTATGTTGGGGGAGGGGGAGACAGGAGCATCTGGTGTGAGTGGGTCTGCTGGGAGCAGTAGTGCCACGAGTGAAAGGAAACATATGGATGATAAGAGTGCTTGCAATGCTGGAAAGGGGAATGCCTGTGTGTTGGTGGATGGAGTGACTGCTGCTGCCTCTGATGGTGGTTTGCAGAGCGGGGGCTCTGAGGTTCCTGCAACCAATGGGCAGGGTGCAGCTTTAGGGTCTGAGGTTCCTGCAACCAATGGGCAGGGTGCAGCTTTAGGGTCTGAGGTTCCTGCAACCAATGGGCGGGGTGCAGCTTTAAGCTGCCTCTTCATGAAGATCAAGCCTTTCCTTTTTACAGCCCAGCAAGTTGTCTTCGGTGGTGACTTTAACACCGTCACTAGGACTAAGGACAGGAGAGGGACCGGAGTCAGGCTGGACTGTGATGCCTAGAGAGGCAGGTCTGGTTGATGTGCACATTCATTGCTGCCCAGACGACACGGGATTCACTTTTCAGCGAGGTTCCAGTCAGAGTAGAATAGATAGGTTTTTTTTAAAGGGGAACTCCGCCTTCTCGGCACCAGTGTGTCAGGCGGTGGAGTTTTCCGATCACTGTATTCTGTCTGTGACTCTGAGTGGCCCCGATACACCACCTAAGGGGAGGGGTATCTGGAAGCTGAATTCGGCACTCCTGGACGATGAGAAGGTGAGTCAATCCTTTGAGGATTTTTTTCAGGCACAGGTATCCATCATGGACGTTTGCAGCAGTAAGTCCGAGTGGTGGGAGCTTACAAAACGAAGGATCGTTGGGTTTTTCAAGGCCATAGGAAGAAATAAACAGCTTGATACGTATGTCACCTACCAGCGTCTGCGGAGGAAGCTCGATCGGCTTGTCTCGAATAATGGAGATCCAGAAGCGATCTCTGAGGTTAAACTCTTGCTCAGGCAGTGTCAATATGACAGGCATGCCTCTTTGGTTCTGGAAAGGGATTATGGGAAATATCACTCGCCCGACCCTTACCAGAACTGCAAACAAGGTAGAGCAGTTAAGTCAGTTGTAGGCCTGGTTGACAGTACGGGTTCCCTGACAAAGTCCAAGTCAGGGATCCTGGAAACCTCCAGGTCATATTATGCTGACCTCCTGGGTAGGAGGGACCTCGATCGGGCGAGCATGTCGGGTTTTCTGGACTCTACTCCAGGACTGGGAAATGGCAGTTCTCTTGTGAGTTTGACAGAGGACATCACGGCAGATGAGGTGGTGAAAGCTATTGATCAGCTTGCCATGAAGAAGTCGCCTGGGCCAGACGGATTGACAGCCGAGTTTTATAAGCACTTTAAGGTGACTCTGGCCCCATATTTGGTGGAGGTGTTTAATGGCTGTCTGAGAGAGGGTCCACCCTCCCCCTCCATGTCTGAGAGAGGGTTCGCTCTCTCCCTCCATGTCTGAGAGAGGGTTCGCTCTCTCCCTCCATGTCTGAGAGAGGGTTCGCTCTCTCCCTCCATGTCTGAGAGAGGGTTCGCTCTCTCCCTCCATGTCTGAGAGAGGGTTCGCTCTCTCCCTCCATGTCTGAGAGAGGGTTCGCTCTCTCCCTCCATGTCTGAGAGAGGGTTCGCTCTCTCCCTCCATGTCTGAGAGAGGGTTCGCTCTCTCCCTCCATGCGACAATCTGCAGTGATTCTTCTGTCAAAGGGTAAGGATTCCTCGAGAATTGAGAATTGGCGGCCCATTAGCCTTCTCAATGTTGATAGGAAGATACTGGCAAAAATTATTTTCTGGCGTTTATCGTCTGTTGCGGGCAATTTACTTTCTCGCCATCAGCACTGTTCGGTTCAGGGAAGAAGCACTTTTTCAGCGGTGTTAGCTGTCCGGGAGGCCCTGGAGCGGTGCAGGGCTGCAGGCTGGGGAAAGTTCCTGCTGGCATTGGATCAGGCCAAAGCTTTTGATCGAGTCAATCATGAGTACCTATGGCTGCTTCTTGGCAAGTATGGCCTGGAGGGGGGCTTTATCGATTGGCTAAAGACCTTATACAGAGGGGCTGAAAGCTTCATGCTTGTGAATGGTTGGATTGGACGACCCTTTGAGGTTGGCTCAGGTGTGCGTCAGGGGTGTCCTTTGAGTCCTCTGCTATATGCGTTTGTAATCGATCCCTTCATTCGGAGGTTAGAGAGCGGACCGTTGTGTGGAGTTCCTTTGGGCATTCCTGGGGAGCCCCCTCTGAGGGTCGTGGCCTATGCTGATGACGTGTCTGTTTTCATCTCCGGGACGCAGGAGGCGGAGGAGGTGGTCTCGGTGATGGAACAGTATGCTGAGGCAGGAGGTGGTCTTGGTGATGGAACAGTATGCTGAGGCAGAGGAGGTGGTCTTGGTGATGGAACAGTATGCTGAGGCAGAGGAGGTGGTCTCGGTGATGGAACAGTATGCTGAGGCAGGAGGCGGAGGAGGTGGTCTCGGTGATGGAACAGTATGCTGAGGCAGAGGAGGTGGTCTCGGTGATGGAACAGTATGCTGAGGCAGAGGAGGTGGTCTCGGTGATGGAACAGTATGCTGAGGCAGAGGAGGTGGTCTCGGTGATGGAACAGTATGCTGAGGCAGAGGAGGTGGTCTCGGTGATGGAACAGTATGCTGAGGCAGGAGGCGGAGGAGGTGGTCTCGGTGATGGAACGGTACGCTGAGGCAGGAGGCAGAGGAGGTGGTCTCGGTGATGGAGCAGTATGCTGAGGCAGGAGGTGGAGGAGGTGGTCTCGGTGATGGAACGGTATGCTGAGGCAGGAGGCGGAGGAGGTGGTCTCGGTGATGGAACGGTATGCTGAGGCAGGAGGCGGAGGAGGTGGTCTCGGTGATGGAACAGTATGCTGAGGCAGGAGGCAGAGGAGGTGGTCTCGGTGATGGAACAGTACGCTGAGGCAGGAGGTGGAGGAGGTGGTCTCGGTGATGGAACGGTATGCTGAGGCAGGAGGCGGAGGAGGTGGTCTCGGTGATGGAACAGTATGCTGAGGCAGGAGGCAGAGGAGGTGGTCTCGGTGATGGAACAGTATGCTGAGGCAGGAGGTGGAGGAGGTGGTCTCGGTGATGGAAGAGTATGCTGAGGCAGGAGGTGGAGGAGGTGGTCTCGGTGATGGAACAGTATGCTGAGGCAGGAGGTGGAGGAGGTGGTCTCGGTGATGGAACGGTATGCTGAGGCAGGAGACAGAGGAGGTGGTCTCGGTGATGGAACAGTATGCTGAGGCAGGAGGCAGAGGAGGTGGTCTCGGTGATGGAACAGTATGCTGAGGCAGGAGGTGGAGGAGGTGGTCTCGGTGATGGAAGAGTATGCTGAGGCAGGAGGTGGAGGAGGCGGTCTCGGTGATGGAACAGTATGCTGAGGCAGGAGGTGGAGGAGGCGGTCTCGGTGATGGAACAGTATGCTGAGGCAGGAGGCGGAGGAGGTGGTCTCGGTGATGGAACAGTACGCTGAGGCAGGAGGCGGAGGAGGTGGTCTCGGTGATGGAACAGTATGCTGAGGCAGGAGGCGGAGGAGGTGGTCTCGGTGATGGAACAGTACGCTGAGGCAGGAGGCAGAGGAGGTGGTCTCGGTGATGGAACAGTATGCTGAGGCATCTGGCTCAAAGATCAATCAGGATAAGAGTGAGGTTTTCTGGATGGGAGAGGAAGGCGAAGGCTTTACCCTTCCAGACGCCTTCCCAGAGCCCCAGCAGGAAATTAAAGTTTTAGGCATCAGATTTGGTCCCGGTGATTACGGCCTTGCAAATTGGGTAAGCAGGCTACAAGATGCCGATGCCAAGGTGGCCAGCTGGAAGGATTGGAAACTCTCTTACAGGGAAAGGATTGACCTGATTAAAACTTCCCTGATCCCGGTATTTCTGTATGTCAGCTTTGTCTGTGTTTTGCCAGTGTCTCTCTATGCGAGGATCTACAGTTGTTTCTTCCAGCTGTTATGGGGGCACAAACTGAACCTCATTAAGAGGTCTGTAACCTACCTTCCCAGGCGGATGGGTGGCCTAGGTATGGTGAACCCGGTGGTTTTCTTTTCTCTGATGTTTTTGAAACATAATTTTGGTAGCATGCTGGCAGAGGAACCGCCTGGGTGGGTTGGTATTTTTCAGTCCTGGTTTAGGCCTTTTCTATGGAGCTGGGAGAATGGTGGGCCAGTGAAAAGCCTGAGGGTCCAACATGGTAAGCTCCCGGCTTATGTTGCCCCGTGTCTGAAAATGCTTCGGCAATGGCGAGTGACGGCGGAGGAAATTAAATCTCTTCCTAGGAAGGCCCTGGAGAGGAGGGTTGTTGAATCTGCCTTTAGCGAGCCATTGGCCTTGAGGGATTGCCCAGGCCCGGTTATGAGGGAGGGTCTGCGTTTGATGAACCTGGAGAGAATCCCTTTAAAGTTTCGGGATTTGGCCTGGCTCTCGTTCCATGGCAGACTCTATGTGAAGGGCAACCTGAAGCATTGCTCTGCGGAGAACCGTGGTTGTCCAAGAGTGGAGTGTGGTGGAGTGGAGGAGACGATGGACCATTTCTTGCTTCAGTGCCCCTTCAATATAGAGGTCTACAAGCGGGTGGGTGGGGCTCTGGGGATCCCTTTCCTTTCCCGCTTGAGTTACGCGGAGTGGTCTTACGGAGCCTTTCAGACTCACCGGGATTTTGATTTTGAGACACTTTTTCTAGTTAGCTTAGTAGTCCGTTACCACACGTGGAATGCACGGTGTCAGGTTTCCATTCGCAAAAAAGTCCTTCCTGTCGAGGTGGTGGTGAACAACATTCTGGGTGAGGTTGGGAAGATTCGGGGTCTTGAGAAGGACAGGTGGCGGCCGGGAGCCTGGACAAAGGCGTGGAGGAATGTCAGGTCCCCGTAGCTGCTGTCTGTCAGTCTCTGGGGGCGTGGCTTCTCTTTCTGTCCTTTCACGTCCCCTAGATTTTGTAACATCAGATTTTTGAAGAAAGGCTGCATGCATGGGATCGATGTATGGGATGAATGTGTGGGATGAATGTGTGGGATCAATGTATGGGGTGAATGTATGGGATCAATGTGTGGGATCAATGTATGGGGTGAATGTATGGGATGAATGTATGGGATCAATGTGTGGGATCGATGTATGGGATGAATGTATGGGATCAATGTGTGGGATGAATGTATGGGATGAATGTGTGGGATCAATGTATGGGGTGAATGTATGGGATCAATGTGTGGGATCAATGTATGGGGTGAATGTATGGGATGAATGTATGGGATCAATGTGTGGGATCGATGTATGGGATGAATGTATGGGATCAATGTGTGGGATGAATGTATGGGGTGAATGTATGGGATGAATGTATGGGATGAATGTGTGGGATCAATGTGTGGGATCAATGTATGGGATCAATGTGTGGGATCAATGTATGGGATCGATGTATGGGATGAATGTGTGGGATGAATGTGTGGGATGAATGTATGGGATCAATGCATGGGATCGATGTATGGGATCAATGCATGGGATCGATGTATGGGATCAATGTATGGGATCAATGTGTGGGGTCAATGTGTGGGATCAATGTGTGGGGTCAATGTATGGGATGAATGTATGGGAGCAATGTATGGGATGAATGTATGGGATGAATGTATGGGGTGAATGTATGGGAGCAATGTATGGGAGCAATGTGTGGGATGAATGTATGGGATCAATGTGTGGGATGAATGTATGGGATCAATGTGTGGGATGAATGTATGGGATGAATGTATGGGATGAATGTATGGGAGCAATGTGTGGGGTCAATGTATGGGATCGATGTATGGGATCAATGTATGGGATCAATGTATGGGATCAATGTGTGGGGTCAATGTATGGGATCGATGTATGGGATCAATGTATGGGATCAATGTATGGGATCAATGTGTGGGGTCAATGTGTGGGGTGAATGTTTAATCGTTTCTTAGCCTGAGGGGGGGTTTAGGTGACGGTCAGGATTTGTTATTTTGCTGAAGTAGCTGGTTTTGTTTAATTATATATATTTTATTCTGTATATATGTAAATATGATTTTTATGATGCTTTTTGTTTGCAAGATTTTAATAAACAAAAAATTTACACTCTAATGTCCCCTCCCCCACAGTCACATCAGTCTATGTACCAGAGGAGCTTACGCTCTAATGTCCCCTCCCCCATCACTGACTCCTGTTCTCTATTTTACAGACTCCGGAGGAGATCGAGAGACTGACGGTCGATGAAGAGCTGAACGACATTGAGAGGGCGGTCTATCTTCTCAGGTAAGGCGGTTTCCTGTGATTGACAAGGCGTGGTGCAGCAGACATAGGCTGTGGTGTTGTCAGTGCTGGGGGAACTACAAGTCTCAGCAGACATAGGCCGTGGTGTTGTCAGTGCTGGGGGAACTACAAGTCTCAGCAGACATAGGCCTTGGTGCAGTGCTGGGGGAACTACAAGTCTCAGCAGACATAGGCTGTGGTGTTGTCAGTGCTGGGGGAACTACAAGTCTCAGCAGACATAGGCTGTGGTGCAGTGCTGGGGGAACTACAAGTCTCAGCAGACATAGGCTGTGGTGTTGTCAGTGCTGGGGGAACTACAAGTCTCAGCAGGCATAGGCTGTGGTGTTGTCAGTGCTGGGGGAACTACAAGTCTCAGCAGACATAGGCTGTGGTGTTGTCAGTGCTGGGGGAACTACAAGTCTCAGCAGACATAGGCTGTGGTGCAGTGCTGGGGGAACTACAAGTCTCAGCAGGCATAGGCCGTGGTGTTTTCAGTGCTGGGGGAACTACAAGTCTCAGCAGACATAGGCCGTGGTGTTTTCAGTGCTGGGGAACTACAAGTCTCAGCATACACCACTAGCAGTTTTCAGCACGGAGGATTTTGATCGCTCTGTTTTCAGTTGTTCCTCTTGGGGCTCGTTCACACCGGTGGCCAGGGGCAGACTTACCATTTGGGTACTCGGGCACTGCCTGAGGGCCCGGGGTCAGTAGGGGGCCCCATGAGATGTCCTTGGTACCTTTTATAGGCTTTTTTGGGTGTGGTTTGAGTGTGGGCGAGGACACAGGGGCCCCATGATCCCCTATTGCCCCGGGGGCCCCATGAGTTGTCAGTCCGCCCCTGCCGGCGACAGACCTTGCTGCCCTGCTGAAAAATGATCTGCGGTGGATCGCTTTTTAGGGGCAGCGAGGAGGTGATATGTACCCTGTAAATGCCGCACTTTATACTCATAGGGCAGCAAAAATACGTAGTTGATCTGCGTTTTTACCGACCGCTCACCCTAATGGCGTCCTTACGGGTGTGACAGTTAGCACCGCTGCATGGCAGAAATATTTCCTGCTGTCGCATTCGGCAGAACCTGACCCATTGAAATGCCCGGGGGCCACACCGCAGCTGCGTGCCGTGCATGTGGCTGCGGCTTGGTGTTGCATGTTGGGAATGTGCGCAAAAAAAACGCTTTCCCGACACGCACAGAAACACGCTTCTTCTTTTGGCAGAGGCGCGGTGGGGTCATTTTTTCAGACCCCCCCCTCCCCCCATGCATATGCTCACCTGTGCGTTTCCGCGTGCCCCGAACCGCAGGAAGCCGCGCGTTTTTTGGAAAAGGCTCCAGGACTTCTTTTCTGGATTCCTTGCGCATAGAGTAGTCCAGTGAAATGAATGGGCTGCCCTGTATGCGACATGCAGGAACACATGGTAGCGCTGGCACGCTCGGCCCCGCCTCCAGGTGTCAGCCTATCCTTGGGGCGGCTGGAGGCCCCTCTGAAAAGCTCCCCACTATGTATTGCTCTTCAGAGGGCAATGCATGTACCAACGGGTCCTTAAAGGGGTGGAGATCGGTGGCGGAGCACGCCGCCAAAAGGGACACGCGGTCTAAGTCTAGGTTCACAATTATGCAGGTTGTGTTTGAGGTGTTTTTGCCGTGTTTTTAGTGCTTTTTTGATTCGTTTTGCGTTTTTTTTTCCATTTAGAATTTTTCTTGTTGCTAGGCAGATTTTAAATGCAAAACGCATCAAAAACGCATCTAAAATGCACTCCATGCTTTTCTGCCGCTTTCCCATTGAAGTCTATAGAACCAAAAACGCGGTCAAAAAAGTCCCCGGCCCTTTCCAAAAAAACGCAGCCGGTGAAAATGCAGAGATGTGAACGCGTCCCATAGGAAATCATGTTAAATGGACTGTACTGAAACGCAGAGGTGCGAACCGAAACGCAGAGGTGTGAACCTAGGGTGATACTTGTGGTGGCATGTGTACAGCCCTAAACGGCTGCATGCCCATTGTTGGGTGGTTGGTCGGGGGGGAGACGGAAAAATCTTGGCTCAGCCACTTGTTTTTACTGCCCACCTGGTGCCCGCCAAATTTGACATGCTGTTTAATCCTTGTATGCATTCCTAAATTGCTGCATGCCCTTCCTTAGGTGGATGGTTGGGGGGTTGTTAAAACTGCAGCTCAACCGCCTGCTTATACCGCCCCTGTAAATGATCCCCCACGGCTTTGTATTTGCCAGCGTTTTGAGCATTGGAAAAATCTTGGCTCAGCCGCCTGTTTTTACTGCCCACCTGGTGCCCGCCAAATTTGACATGCTGTTTAATTTTTGTATACATTCCTAAATTGCTGCATGCCCTTCCTTAGGTGGATGGTTGGGGGGGTTAAAACTGCAGCTCAGCCACCTTCTTATACCGCCCCTGTGAATGATCCCCCACGCCTTTGTATTTGCCAGCGTTTTAGGCATGGAAAGATCGATCGCGGCGCGGGACCGCAGCGCCCGATCAAAGCGTCAGCGTAAAAGGCGGCCTGTCTGTGGGGCGATTGGCTCTTCGATGGAAATGTAAAAAAAAAAACGTTTTGGAAATGAATTCGCCGGCAGAAAAAAAGTTATATTTACCTCAATGTGGCGTCGGAGAACCTGGTTGCCACGGCAACGGAAACCGTCTTGGCGGGCTTTACGCTTTGGCGCGCACGCCGTACGGTCGCTGAAAGTAAGTTGTAGACGGATACAAAATATCGCGTTTCCGGCCGAACTTTTTTTATTTCCTTTAAATCTCAGCCAAGTCCCGGCGGCGTTTTATCGCTCCGGCGCGGCGTTGGGACGATGTTTTTCTTTTGGTCCTCGCTGACCACGGATGCCGGGATTAGATTTCATTCCATTTCTTGTACTTCTCTTCTGCTGTCTCCTTGGCTTGTGCGCTCGCCGTCTTTTCAGCAGATTCGGCGGCTGTCCGTGTGTCACCTGGAAGGTCGGTGTGTCATCTGGAAGGTCGGTGTCATCTGGAAGGTCGGTGTCATCTGGAAGGTCCGCGTGTCATCTGGAAGGTCCGCGTGTCATCTGGAAGGTCGGCGTGTCATCTGGAAGGTCCGTGTGTCACCTGGAAGGTCGGTGTGTCACCTGGAAGGTCGGTGTGTCATCTGGAGGGTCGGCATGTCATCTGGAAGGTCGGCATGTCATCTGGAAGGTCGGTGTCATCTGGAAGGTCCGCGTGTCATCTGGAAGGTCCGCGTGTCACCTGGAAGGTCGGCGTGTCATCTGAAAGGTCGGCATGTCATCTGGAAGGTCCGTGTGTCACCTGGAAGGTCGGTGTGTCATCTGGAGGGTCGGCATGTCATCTGGAAGGTCGGCATGTCATCTGGAAGGTCGGTGTCATCTGGAAGGTCCGCGTGTCATCTGGAAGGTCCGCGTGTCATCTGGAAGGTCCGCGTGTCATCTGGAAGGTCGGCGTGTCATCTGGAAGGTCGGCGCGTCATCTGGAAGGTCGGCGCGTCATCTGGAAGGACGGTGCGTCATCTGGAAGGTTGGGTGTGTCATCTGGAAGGACGGCGCGTCATCTGGAAGGTTGGGTGTGTCATCTGGAAGGTCGGCGCGTCATCTGGAAGGTCGGCGCGTCATCTGGAAGGTCGGCGCGTCATCTGGAAGGTCGGCGCGTCATCTGGAAGGTCCGCGCGTCATCTGGAAGGTCGGCGCGTCATCTGGAAGGTCGGCATGTCATGTGGAAGGTTGGCGCGTCATCTGGAAGGTCCACACGTCATCTGGAAGGTCCGCGCGTCATCTGGAAGGTCGGCGCGTCATCTGGAAGGTCCGTGTGTCATCTGGAAGGTCGGCGCGTCATCTGGAAGGTCCACACGTCATCTGGAAGGCCCATGTGTCATCTGGAAGGTCGGCGCGTCATCTGGAAGGTCCACGCGGGGACTGAAGGTCGGAACGGTTGGGATTTGGCCAAATGGGTTAAAAGGGAGGCCAAAATCACCTGCGTGCAAACCCAGCGATGGAAGCTGACGTTCCTTAAGGCTCGGTTCACACCTATGCAGTTTGTGTTTGATCCGTTTCTGCAGTGCGTTTTTCTTGTGTTTTTGGTGCGTTTCTGAGGTTTTTTTTCTTGTTTTTAGGCAGATTAAAAATGCAACACAAAAACGCATCAATACTTTGGGGGTATTCTCCCCTTAGGGCCACAATCCCACTGACACCAATGATTTGGAGGTGTCCTCTCCTGGGTACCACAGTCCAACTGACAACAACAATTTGGGGGTATTGTGCCTTGGGGGCCATGATCCCGCTGACACTTTGGGGGTCTTCTCCCCAGAAGACCACTAACACCAATGATTTGGGTATATTCTCCCCTGGAGGGGGCCACAATCCCACTTAGGCCAACAATTTGGGGGTATTTTCCCCATGGGGGGGGGGGTAGGGGCACAATCCCACTGATGACAATTATTTGGGGATATTCTCCCGATGGGGGGGGGGGGGTAGGGGCACAATCCCCCTGATGACAATTATTTGGGGGGATTCTCTCCATGGGGGGGGGGGTAGGGGCACAATCCCACTGATGCCAATTATTTGGGGGTATTCTGTCCATGGGGGGGGGGTAGGGGCACAATCCCACTGATGACAATTATTTGGGGATATTCTCCCGATGGGGGGGGGGGGTAAGGGCACAATCCCACTGATGACAATTATTTGGGGGTATTCTCTCCATGGGGGGGGGGGGTAGGGGCACAATCCCACTGATGACAATTATTTGGGGATATTCTCCCGATGGGGGGGGGGGGTAGGGGCACAATCCCACTGATGACAATTATTTGGGGGTATTCTGTCCATGGGGGGGGGGGGTAGGGGCACAATCCCACTGATGACAATTATTTGGGGGTATTCTGTCCATGGGGGGGGGGGGGGGTAGGGGCACAATCCCACTGATGACAATTATTTGGGGGTATTCTGTCCATGGGGGGGGGGTAGGGGCACAATCCCACTGATGACAATTATTTGGGGGTATTCTCCCCATGGGGGGGGGGGGGGGGTAGGGGCACAATCCCACTGATGACAATTATTTGGGGGTATTCTCCCCATGGGGGGGGGGGGGTAGGGGCACAATCCCACTGATGACAATTATTTGGGGGTATTCTGTCCATGGGGGGGGGGGCATGATCCCACTGATGACAATTATTTGGGGGTATTCTGTCCATGGGGGGGGGGCATGATCCCACTGACACCAATGATTTGAGGGGCTATTTTTACTTTGCCTGTTTATGTTCTAATAATTCTTCCTTCTGATTGGCCGATCTGTACATTGATATACGTACTTTGGTTCCCGGACGTTTGCTGTGGAAGGAGTTCGGTACCGATGGGTCACGGATGGTGGTAGACGGATTTACAGGCCCCGGTGTCACAAAGGTTGAGGTCCTGCGCTCTGTGCTGTACCCGTCAGGCGGACCCGTTGGGAGGAACTCAGCTTCTGGACCACAAAGCTTACAATTCATTGTAATAGGAGATGTTAGGTCAGGCGGAGGGGGAGGGGGGAGATCAGCAAACAGAGGGATGTGTCAGCAGCTATGAAGGTGACATCCACATCCGGAAAATAGGCCACTTTCTGGCCAATGGCGGTTGTGCGCTCCGGCTGCGCTGGGAAGATTAGCAGACTCCGGTGGGCGGGATTGTGCGCACGATGCAAATAAGTGACATCACACCTCTTATATAAGGAGCTGCGACCAATCAGCGCACACCGCGCCCCCTCTTCTGAAGTCTAATGCTGGCCACAGACGGGTCGAAAATCGGACTATATTCGCACCATTAGTGGGTTAATTGATCGGCCGTTTTTTGGAGTTTTTGCACATTTTTTTTATCAGGCATGTTGGAAAATTTGCGTCCGATTGTGACGATTGGCCGATTTTCACGGCAATGATGGGCAGATCGGCCGATCGTTTTACTGATAAAAAATCTGCGCATGAGCCGTGACCTGGAGGAAGAAGAAGAAGAAAAAGAAGAATTCCAGGTCCGCTATTATATTTTATATGAAAATGTCTTGTGGTTGCAACAATGTATCCATTTGTATCCAAATAATGTATTACAATGTTTTTATTTGGATCTTCTTCTTCTCTTCCTGCTTCTCCTTCTTCTTCTTCTCCTTCTTTTTCTCCTTCTTTTTCTCCTTCTTCTCCTTCTTCTTCTTCTTCTCCTTCTCCTTCTTTTTCTCCTTCTTTTTCTCCTTCTTCTCCTTCTCCTTCTTTTTCTCCTTCTCTTCTCCTTCTTCTCTTTCCACCTCTTCTTCTCCTTCTTCTTCTTCTACTTCTCCTTCTTTTTCTCCTTCTTTTTCTCCTTCTCTTCTCCTTCTCTTCTTCTTCTCCTTCTTTTACTCCTTCTTTTTCTCCTTCTTCTCCTTCTGTTTCTTCTTCTTCTCCTTCTGTTTCTCCTTCTTCTTCTTCTTCTCCTTCTTCTCCTTCTTCTCCTTCTTCTCCTTCTTTTTCTCCTCTTCTCCTTCTTCTCTTTCCACTTCTTCTCCTTCTTCTTCTCCTTCTCCCTCTTCTTCTCCTTCTTCTTCTCCTTCTCCCTCTTCTTCTCCTTCTCCCTCTTCTTCTCCTTCTTCTTCTCCTTCTCCCTCTTCTTCTCCCTCTTCCTCTCCTTCTCCTTCTTCCTCTCCTCCCTCTTCTTCTCCCTCTTCCTCTCCTTCTTCTTCTCCTTCTCCCTCTTCTTCTCCTTCTTCTTCTCCTTCTCCCTCTTCTTCTCCTTCTCCCTCTTCTTCTCCTTCTTCCTCTCCTCCCTCTTCTTCTCCCTCTTCTTCTCCCTCTTCTTCTCCTTCTTCTTTTTCTCCTTCTTCTCCTTCTTTTTCTCCTTCTTCTTCTTCTCATCCTTCTTTTTCTCCTTCTCTTCTCCTTCTTCTCTTTCCACTTCTTCTTCTTCTACTTCTTCTCCTTCTCCTTCTCCCTCTCCTTCTCCTTCTCCCTCTTCTTCTCCTTCTCCCTCTTCTTCTCCTTTTCCTTCTTCTTCTCCTTCTTCTGCTTCTTCCTCTTCTTCTTCTCCTTCTTCTTTCCTCTTCTTCTCCTTCTTTTTTCCTCTTCTTCTTCTTCATCTTCTCCTCCTTCTTCTCCATCTTCCTCCTCCTCCTTCTCCATCTTCCTCCTCCTCCTCCTTCTCCATCTTCCTCCTCCTCCTCCTTCTCCATCTTCCTCCTCCTCCTCCTTCTCCATCTTCCTCTTCCTCCTCCTCCTACTCTTCCTCCTCTCCTTCCTCTTCTTCCTCTGTCTCTGCAAGGGACAGAAGTTATGGGGTTAATGCCGGCCATAGACGGGACGGGACGGTACCGTCGCCCGATGCTGGTACCGTCGCGCGATGCTGGTACCGTCGCGCGATGCTGGTACCGTCGCGCGATGCTGGTACCGTCGCCCGATGCTGGTACCGTCGCCCGATGCTGGTACCGTCGCCCGATGCTGGTACCGTCGCCCGATGTTCGTCCCGTCTGTGGCCCGCTTTAGTTCTCCGTCCGCTAATCATTTTGGTGCCGTTCCTGTAACAGGTGACTGCGAGCTCTGCGGGTCGCCTCGTCTCGGGATTGGTAACCGCTGCGCTCCTGCGTTGCGTGGAAACGGCTTCTTTTACATTTTTAGATACATTGTATCCTGATGGAGGATTATATTTTTAGAGCCGGCGCTTCATTCGCCGCAAAATCTGTGTGATATGTAAAGGGCGCTGTGCGTGGGATAGGCGGAAACACTCTCAGGAGGCTTCTGGGTTCATATCACGGGCAGAGATGTGCGTTTTATTCATCAGACGTTCTGTGACTGTGTGTTCTGATCTTCCCACCAGCCAATGGCAGAGCTTCCATCCTCCTGGGCTCACTGCGAATGGGGCGGGGGGGGGGGATATTCCGTGTATTACAGTTGTGGAGAGAAATATGGCAGCCAATGGGGAGCAGCATTGAGCTTCTCTAGGGTCAGATTTCATGCAGCCTGTTTATTCTGGGTCTATTTCTGCTTTAGTACATTTTAGAGAAGCTTAGTGCGCTCTGTGTTGGAAAACTGGATGACAAACCTAATGCATTTCGGATTCCTTTCTGCCTGTGCGTTGCATTTCGGATTCCTTTCTGCCTGTGCGATGCATTTCGGATTCCTTTCTGCCTGTGCGTTGCATTTCGGATTCTTTTCTGCCTGTGCGTTGCATTTCGGATTCCTTCCTGCCTGTGCGTTGCATTTCGGATTCCTTCCTGCCTGTGCGTTGCATTTCGGATTCCTTCCTGCCTGTGCGTTGCATTTCGGATTCCTTCCTGCCTGTGCGTTGCATTTCGGATTCTTTTCTGCCCTTGCTTCGTATTTCGGATTCCTTTCTGCATGTGCGTTGCATTTCGGATTCCTTCCTGCCTGTGCGTTACATTTCGGATTCCTTTCAGCATGTGCGTTGCTTTTCGGATTCCTTCCTGCCTGTGCGTTACATTTCGGATTCCTTTCAGCATGTGCGTTGCTTTTCGGATTCCTTTCTGCATGTGCGTTGCATTTCGGATTCCTTTCTGCCTGTGCGTTGCATTTCGGATTCCTTTCTGCCTGTGCGTTGCATTTCGGATTCCTTTCTGCCTGTGCGATGCATTTCGGATTCCTTTCTGCCTGTGCGTTGCATTTCGGATTCCTTCCTGCCTGTGTGTTGCATTTCGGATTCCTTCCTGCCTGTGCGTTGCATTTCGGATTCCTTCCTGCCTGTGCGTTACATTTCGGATTCCTTTCTGCCTGTGCGTTGCTTTTCGGATTCCTTCCTGCCTGTGCGTTACATTTCGGATTCCTTTCTGCCTGTGCGTTGCATTTCGGATTCCTTTCTGCATGTGCGTTGCTTTTCGGATTCCTTTCTGCCTGTGCGTTGCATTTCGGATTCCTTTCTGCCTGTGCGTTGCATTTCGGATTCCTTTCTGCCTGTGCGTTGCATTTCGGATTCCTTTCTGCCTGTGCGTTGCATTTCGGATTCCTTTCTGCCTGTGCGTTGCATTTCGGATTCCTTTCAGCCTGTGCGTTGCATTTCGGATTCCTTTCTGCATGTGCGTTGCATTACGGATTCCTTTCTGCATGTGTGTTTTTGATGCTTTTTTTATACATTCTGGTGCTTTTTTTCCTGTCTTTATTTCCTTCACCTTAAATGAGAGCGTGTGTTTTTTGATACATTTTTGGTGCGTTCCGGTGCGTTTGGATGTGTTCCGGTGCGTTTGGGTGCGTTCCGGTGTGTTTTTGATGCTTTATACCGTGTTCCAGTCCAATTCAGTACAGAAATAATGCAGCACGTTCTACTACTCTTCTGGAATGGACGGCACTGGTGTGAACTACGCCATTGGAGACCATGTAACCTCCTATCCATGCGTTTTTTCTGCAGAAAACAATAGCGCAGCGGACTGCATGGGTTGTGAAATGGCCCTTAGCCCGAATTATGTGTTTTTGGAGCTTTTTTTGCGTGTTTTTTCTGCATTTTCAGGAGCTGCACAGGAGTTTTTAGCCACGTAATCGCGGTATGGAAACCACTAGTGATTAATCCCCAGGAGCAGCAACTGATCCCTAAACAGATGGAACAATGTAGCGATTAGTCTCCCTTGACCACACAATGCTCTGATCATGTGCAGCGATCCCGAGAGGCCGCTGCACGCTCCTTGTGTACCTGACTTCATAGGGAGCCATTAGTTCCATCTGCTGCTCCTTGTGATTATTTGCATTGAGTTACCAACTATCCCCTACAAGCAGCACTCCCCCCTCCCCCAGCCTGTAACTGGGTGGTAAAAGGAAAAGCAGCGAGCCATGTCTGTCATTCTGCTCTCTCCTCCTATCAGCAGGCTTCTTGTTAGCACATGAGCACTGCAGGACAACTGTTTAGCTTTTTTTTTTTGTGCTGCTTCTCCCTCACCCAGTCTGAGCTCTGCTGTACAAAGACTGTATTCGGCTGATACCGGGTCGGAGTTAGGTATGTACACTGCAGCAGGGGCGGACTGACAACTCATGGGGCCCCCAGGCAATAGGGGATCATGGGGCCCCTGTGTCCTTGCCCAAACTCAAAAAAGGCTATTAAAACCGGTACCAGGGGCATCTCATGACCCCGGGCCCTCGGGCAGTTCCCGAGTTTCCAAATGGTCAGTCCGCCCTGCACTGCCGTAGTTTGTGTACAAATCCCCCACTGGTGTCAAGATGTGGAAGTGGAAGGGTGAAGCTCTCATGCAAATGGGCAGAAAAAAAAAGAAGAGCTGCTTTTAGAGTCATTTTTCATTATTTTCCCATTTGAATGCTCAGGAGCCAATCAGCTTCCAACTTCAGCTTGTTCACTTATGGTTTGGCAATAAGAACTGGAAGCCGATTGGTTTCTACGCAGAGCTGCCCCCAATGTGTCCATCCGTACAGTACATGGAGAAAGGAAATGTCGAATATTCGGCTCGGGGTGACAAATGCTCCAGGAACGCCATTTCTTTACTCTTTTATTTGAACGTTCCCGGCGCAATGATCACGTCGGACCGCAAAACGCAGATATAATGATGAATATTGAGGGCTCCCCGAGATCTGAGAACTTATTTGAAGCGTTCTTCCATGGTATGAATTACAGGTGTCAAACACAAGGACCGCGGGCCGAATCCGGTCCTCCAGGCCATTTCATGTGGCCCTTGCACCTCTCCTGCAGGTGCCCCCTTGTCTCCGCCCCCACCTTGTCTCAGCAGTCGGCAGCAGAGAGGAGAATAGAACTCCTCTGCCAAATCCTGCACCTCTCAGTGCAGCCACAGCTCCCCCTCATCTCTGCCTCCTCTGGTCTCAGCATTCAGCACTCTGGTAACTGACTCCTCTCCTCCTCTGGTCCTCCTCCAGACCTGGCACTTTCTGCTTTCCAGCCCTGCCCCCAAAGGGGGTGCACAGTGATGTTAGGTGTGGGATTCCTGACATCTGATGTAATGGGGGGGGGGGGGGGTGCTCAGAACATCTAGTCTTACAGATACAAACGGCCCTTTGAGGGCAAACATACTGCTGATACGGCCCGCGATGAAATGGAGTTTGACACCCCTGGTATAAATGTTGGGTGAGGCTGGTCTTCTCCATTTGAGTCCTAGTCAGTGGTTCTCCTCAGGGTCGGAGTCCTGGTCAGTGGTCCTCCTCGGGATTGGAGTCCTGGTCAGTGGTCCTCCTCGGGATTGGAGTCCTGGTCAGTGGTCCTCCACGGGATTGGAGTCCTGGTCAGTGGTCCTCCTCAGGGTCTGAGTCCTGGTCAGTGGTCCTCCTCAGGGTCTGAGTCCTGGTCAGTGGTCCTCCTCAGGGTCTGAGTCCTGGTCAGTGGTCCTCCTCAGGGTCTGAGTCCTGGTCAGTGGTCCTCCTTAGGGTCTGAGTCCTGGTCAGTGGTCCTCCTCAGGGTCTGAGTCCTGGTCAGTGGTCCTCCTCAGGGTCTGAGTCCTGGTCAGTGGTCCTCCTCAGGGTCTGAGTCCTGGTCAGTGGTCCTCCTCAGGGTCTGAGTCCTGGTCAGTGGTCCTCCTCAGGGTCTGAGTCCTGGTCAGTGGTCCTCCTCAGGGTCCCCGTTCTGGTCAGTGGTCCTCCTCAGGGTCCCCGTTCTGGTCAGTGGTCCTCCTCAGGGTCTGCATCCAGGTCAGTGGTTTTCCTCAGGATTTGCGTCCTGGTCAGTGGTTCTCCTCAGGATCCGTATCCTGTTTAGTGGTCCTCCTCAGGGTCCAAGTCCTGGTCAGTCGTCCTCCTCAGGTTCCAAGTCCTAGTCAGTGGTCCTCCTCAGGGTTCAAGACCTGGTCAGTGGTCCTCCTCAGAGTCTGCGTCCTGGTCAGTGGTCCTCCTCGGAGTCTGCGTCCTGGTCAGTGGTCCTCCTCAGAGTCTGCGTCCTGGTCAGTGGTCCTCCTCAGAGTCTACGTCCTGGTCAGTGGTCCTCCTCAGGGTCCGAGTCCTGGTCAATGGTCCTCCTCAGGGTCCAAGTCCTGGTCAGTGGTCCTCCCCAGGGTGCCGGTATTTCAGAGTTGGTGATCAGCAATGAGATCCCATTACTGGTTGTGTTGTAGATAAGCCGTCCTTCCCATGCAATGACCGGGGAGGTGTGGAGGAACTCGGCCTCCATCTAGGTCACCATGCAGCATGCTGCCTGCCTTGACGCGGGTTTGTTCCCAAGGAAACGTGTTTTGTTTACACACAGTGACCAGCACAGCTTACTACGGGCCCCATTGTTCCCGACATAATCAGTCAGCTATTTGCAGAAATGTTTGTGAGTGTTTGAGGACTGGCGGCCCTGTGATCCGGGAGGTGGGGGGGAGTAGCTGACTTCATGAATGGACAGGATGGTGGCCTTGTCACCTCGTCCTCATGTGACTGTTTACATGGAGAGTGATTGAATTCCAGCCCCGAACACTTTTCATTGATAGATTTTGCATTGGGAAACAATGAGATGGTAATCTGCGGGGCGCTGTTACATTTTTAGGCGGGCACAAGTAAGCTGTGGTGTCACCGCCGAGAGGGTCCTTTCATTTCCCCATAGGAACCCAACCGCTGAACTCTCAAGCTTTAAGGTGGACAACTGATTCTGAGACAACCGATAAACCTTCATCATTACCATCTTAAAGACGTGGTTTTTAAATCAAAACTATTGCAAACTCTACGGGGTGTCCCAACAGTCTGGACACACGGGCAAAATGCAAGATTTCAATCAATTTCATTTCATTGGAATATTAACCAATAACATCTTCAATGTGATCTCCACCATTCGTGGTGCAACCTTCCATGCACTTTGCAAGATTCACATGAACCCCATGCAGTAACTCCACGCTTCCTTCATGTTAAGCAGATTCGTTCACCATGCGTTCCTTCCGATGATTCATATCTGTGATTTTCCTTGGGCACACCTCCTTTAGTGTACCCCCCAAAAAAAAAAGAAGTCAAGGGGGTGAACGTCTGGGGAGCTTATAGAGTGATATATTATGTTGGAGCACGATACGCGTCAGGAGGAGCCACACCACGCCGTGACGTCACGCCGCCGGAGCAACGTGGAGCTCCGACGGCCATTTTTTACTACCAGCTGGTCAGTTCCTTTACAGACTACTGTCTGCAACGTTGTACACATGTTTTTATATGATGCACCTCTTTGAATAAAAGTTTGGTTTAACCTACTACACTATGGGAGTGTTCTTGTTGCCCCCTGGGGGAGTGCTCTAGCCTACAGACCCAGTACTAAGACGGATTACTACTTACCACCCAGGCCATTCGGAGTGACAGCACCCACTAGGACCATACAGGTGTACTTCTGTGAGAAGAAGGACAACTTATCTCGGATCCGATAGAAGGAAGACCTCCCATCACCTGGCATCAGGATAATTACACACAAGGCGCATTTAATATGCGCTTCCGGTGAGTGCGCATTTCATTACCACCTCTACTCGGACAGCGAAGTCACCTCAATTATTCATATTCACCTATATCTGTGGGACTACCTCTTATCCTTTATTTTATATCTATTCATTTTAAGGACTTGTGTATACATATTGTTTACGAGCGCTGCACTTTTCACATATATTGTCTTTTCCATAGGTCATTGGTACCTATTTTTGTGCGTAGCAGCTTGTTGATTTTTACTACTCCTTGTACGATATATTATACCTATACACTCACCGGCCTCTTTATTAGGTCCTCCTGTTCAATGGCTCGGTGACACAAATTGCTAATCAGCCAATCACACGGCAGCAACTCGATGCATTTAGGCATCTAGACGTGGTGAAGACGACTTGCTGAAGTTCAAACCGAGCACCAGAATGGGGAAGAAAGGGGATGTCAGTGACTCTGAACGTGACATGGTTGTTGGTGCCAGACGGGCCGGTCTGAGTGTTTCAAAAACTGCTGATCTACTGGGATTTTCCTGCACAACCATGTCTAGGGTTTACAGAGAATGGTCTGCAAAAGAGAAAATATCCAGTGAGCGGCAGTTGTGTGGAGGAAAATGCCTTGTTGATGTCAGAGGTCAGAGGAGAATGGGCAGACTGGTCCCAGATGATAGAAAGGCAACAGGAACTCCAATAACCACTCGTTACACCCAAGGTATGCAGAGTACCATCTCTGAACCCACAACATGTCCAACCTTGAAGCAGATGGGCTACAGCAGCAGAAGACCACACCGGGTGCCACTCCTGTCAGCTAAGAACAGGAAACGGAGGCTACAATTCGCACAGGCTCACCAGAATCGGACAATAGAAGATTGGAAAAATGTTACCTGGTCTGATGAGTCTGGATTTCAGCTGCAACATTCAGATGGTAGGGTCAGAATTTAACAACATGAAAGCATGGATCCATCCTGCCTTGTATCAATGGTTCAGGCTGGTGGTGGTGGTGTCATGGTGTGGTGGATCCATCTTGCCTTGTATCAATGGTTCAGGCTAGTGGTGGTGGTGTCATGGTGTGGGGGATCCATCCTGCCTTGTATGAACATTTCAGGCTGGTGGTGGTGTCATGGTGTGGTGGATCCATCCTGCCTTGTATCAATGGTTCAGGCTGGTGGTGGTGGTGTCATGGTGTGGTGGATCCATCCTGCCTTGTATCAATGGTTCAGGCTGGTGGAGGTGGTGTCATGGTGTGGTGGATCCATCCTGCCTTGTATCAATGGTTCAGGCTGGTGGTGGTGTCATGGTGTGGTGGATCCATCCTGCCTTGTATGAACGGTTCAGGCTGGTGGTTGTGGTGTCATGGTGTGGGGGAACCATCGTGCCTGGTATCCACGGTTCAGGCTGGTGGTGGTGTCATGGTGTGGTGGATCCATCTTGCCTTGTATCAATGGTTCAGGCTGGTGGTGGTGGTGTCATGGTGTGGGGGATCCATCCTGCCTTGTATGAACAGTTCAGGCTGGGGATGGTGGTGTCATGGTGTGGTGGATCCATCTTGCCTTGTATCAATGGTTCAGGCTGGTGGTGGTGGTGTCATGGTGTGGTGGATCCATCCTGCCTTGTATCAATGGTTCAGGCTGGTGATGGTGTCATGGTGTGGTGGATCCATCCTGCCTTGTATCAATGGTTCAGGCTGGTGGTGGTGGTGTCATGGTGTGGAGGATCCATCCTGCCTTGTATCAATGGTTCAGGCTGGTGGTGGTGGTGTCATGGTGTGGGGGATCCATCCTGCCTTGTATCAATGGTTCAGGCTGGTGGTGGTGGTGTCATGGTGTGGGGGATCCATCCTGCCTTGTATGAACAGTTCAGGCTGGGGATGGTGGTGTCATGGTGTGGTGGATCCATCTTGCCTTGTATCAATGGTTCAGGCTGGTGGTGGTGGTGTCATGGTGTGGAGGATCCATCCTGCCTTGTATCAATGGTTCAGGCTGGTGGTGGTGGTGTCATGGTGTGGGGGATCCATCCTGCCTTGTATCAATGGTTCAGGCTGGTGGTGGTGTCATGGTGTGGGGGATCCATCCTGCCTTGTATCAATGGTTCAGGCTGGTGGTGGTGGTGTCATGGTGTGGTGGATCCATCCTGCCTTGTATGAACGGTTCAGGCTGGTGATGGTGGTGTCATGGTGTGGGGGATATTTTTTTGGCACTAGCAAGGTGGACCTAATGAAGTGGCCAGTGAGGGTATATACACATATAATGATATTTCCAATGTGTCCAGATGTTAGGGACACCCTCTACTATACGAGGGGCATTAAAGTCAGCCCGGGACTTTTCATTTTCAAGATATAATCTGAAATGCGTGGCGGTACTACACGCAGTAGTAAGTGGCAAGCATGTCCTATTACCAATCGGTGGCGCACAAGTCGCGGGCCAGTCCAGAGACCGTTAACCAAGATGGCAGACACCAGTGTTAGTGCGTGGAACAGCGTGTGGAGATGACGTTTCTTGGGAACGAAGGCGTAAAACCCGCCGACATCTACAGAAGACTTCAAGCGCCATGTGGTGATGAGATGCTCTTCTGCATGGCGGGTCATGTGCTCAGCACAGCTGCCATTTGGAGGGCACCTTGCATCCTTCTCAATTAATTCAAAGCATTCTCTGATTGGATAACATGGAGAGGAAGGGGCAGTGATGTCATGATCATCCCACCATACTTGAGTTCAATTTTAATGTCCCCTTGGTGGTCAAGTTTTTTGATTTGTTGATCTTGCTGGCTCTCCAGTTGTGGCCTCTTTTCCTGTGCTGAACCAAGAGTGCGATGGTCCCACTGCTGAGTTTCCATCGTTGCCGGCTCTCGGATCTGGGCCTTCTGATTCATCTAAATGGTGACGTCATCATGTCACTGCGTCTATTACAACACAGCCATTGTCGGTTGTGTGCCTTCCCTTTTACCAAAAATGGCGACATCAATATGTCTGTGTCTATTAACATAGAAGGGTTGTCTATCCCCTGCTTCCTATCCATCTAAATGGTGACGTCATCATGTCACTGCGTCCATTACGATACAAATGTCAGATGTGTGCCTTCCCATTCATCTACATGGTGACATCATCACATCTCAGCATCCGTTACCATAGACAAGTTGTCTATCCCCTGCTTCCCTTCCATCGAAATGGTGTTGTCACCCCGTCGCTGCATCCTGGGAGGGTGACGTTCCCACTAGCTTGTGTGCCCTGTAGTGTTGCACAATCTCACGGTAGAAACCAATGAGTGCAGTGGGGAGAACAGATACCCAACCCACCTGGGAGGGTTGAGTTCCTGTCCCCTTCATCACACACAGTGGTTTCTTCCACTTGTATGCTCTGTAGTCTTGCACAATCCCACAGTAGAAACCAATGAGTGCAGTGGGGGGGGGGGAGTAGATACCCAACCCACCCGGGAGGGTCCAGTACCTGTTCCCCCCCCCCCCCCCCATCACACACAGTGGTACCTCCCACTAGCTTGTATGCCTTGTAGTGTTGCACAATCCCACGGTAGAAACCACTGAGTGCAGTGGGGGGAGCAGATACCCAACGCACCTGGGAGGGTCCAGTACCTGTTCCCCCCATCACACATAGTGGTACCTCCCACTAGTTTGTATGCCCTATAGTCTTGCACAATCCCATGGTAGAAACCAATGAGTGCAGTGGAGGGGGGGAGTAGATACCCCACCCACCTGGGAGGGTTGAGTTCCTGTCCCCTTCATCACACACAGTGGTTCCTTCCACTTGTATGCTCTGTAGTCTTGCACAATCCCACAGTAGAAACCAATGAGTGCAGTGGGGGGCAGTAGATACCCAATCCTCCTGGAAAGGTTGAGTTCCTGTCCCCGTCATCACACACAGTGGTTCATCCTACCAGCTTGTATGCCTTGTAGTGTTGCACAATCCCATGGTAGAAACCAATGAGTGCAGTGAGGGGAGCAGATACCCAACCCACCTGTCTCCCCCCCATCACACACAATGGTACCTCCCACTTGCTTGTATGCCCTGTAGTCTTGCACAATCCCATGGTAGAATCCAGAGTGCAGTGGGGGCAGCAGATACCCAACCCACCTGGGAGGGTCCAGTACCTGTCTCCCCCCCATCACACACAGTGGTACCTCCCACTAGTTTGTATGCCCTATAGTCTTGCACAATCCCATGGTAGAAACCAATGAGTGCAGTGGAGGGGGGAGGGGGAGTAGATACCCAATCCTCCTGGGAGGGTCAAACACCTGCCATGACTGGGGAGCAATGAAGTAGACTGGAAGAGTGGAAATGGATTCCAGACTTGAGCTGCTTTTGATACGTAGATGTTTTTGCTTTCTTTTAAATGGGGCCCCATTGGTGACAGGGCCACTTTACAGCTTCAAATGTCACCACTGTAATCTGTGGCTTCACTATACAGGGAGCTGCAGCCAGTATGGAGGTCGGAGCTGGGACTTCACTGGCTGCATACTTGCTAGCTAAGCAGCAAAGCTGGGATTAGGCAGCTGGACCTTCAACCACATGCAGAGCCTAGGCCACAGAGATCCCGCTTCCATCAGCGGCTTCTCACACGGGTTCTGCTCCGTTTAATATGCTGCCTGCAGTGACTGCGACTATTGTGATCGACTTTAAACTCGTCTTCAGTTACACTTTTGCTTAGAGAGCAGCAGAGTGGATGTCGTTCTCTGTGCCGCCGTAACCTGTAATTAGCGCCGAGTCCGCCTTTTCGCGTGATTGCAGCTGGCGGATTGTGTGCATGGAAACCGGAGCGAGCCGCGCTCTTCACACCCGCCTGCGTGCGTTCTTCGTTGCCAACGCCGAAACGGGATTTCCAGGGGCCAAGCCAGTTTTTAAAACAGAGATCGGCTGCTGCGGGTCCCCAGGAGGGCTTCCTGTAATACAGGCGTACCTCACTTTACGAATTTAATGCGTTCTGCGGGGCGTTTCCTATTGCAAAAAATTCATAGGAATGCATTGAAAACCAATCAATCCGTTCCGGAGGTCAGCAAATAGTAAAAAAAATAAAGTCGCTGTCACTATAGGTCGGTGCCGGTTTTTAAATGTTTTTTTTTCTTCACTATATCTCAGAGATTCAGCTGTCACTTCCCCCAGATAATAGAAACAATGTTTCCTTTTAGTTTATTTCCAGAGTTACTGACACCAATGATGGGGCACTATTCCTCCCACTGACACCAATGATGGGGCACTATTCCTCCCACTGACACCAATGATGGGACACTATTCCTCCCACTGACACCAATGATGGGGCACTATTCCTCCCACTGACACCAATGATGGGACACTATTCCTCCCACTGACACCAATGATGGGGCACTATTCCTCCCACTGACACCAATGATGAGGCACTATTCCTCCCACTGACACCAATGATGAGGCACTATTCCTCCCACTGACACCAATGATGAGGCACTATTCCTCCCACTGATACCAATGATGGGGCACTATTCCTCCCACTGACACCAATGATGGGGCACTATTCCTCCCACTGACACCAGTGATGGGGCACTATTCCTCCCACTGACACCAATGATGGGACACTATTCCTCCCACTGACACCAATGATGGGGCACTATTCCTCCCACTGACACCAATGATGGGGCACTATTCCTCCCACTGACACCAATGATGGGACACTATTCCTCCCACTGACACCAATGATGGGTCACTATTCCTCCCACTGACACCAATGATGGGGCGCTATTCCTCCCACTGACACCAATGATGAGGCGCTATTCCTCCCACTGACACCAATGATGGGGCGCTATTCCTCCCACTGACACCAATGATGGGGCGCTATTCCTCCCACTGACACCAATGATGGGGCGCTATTCCTCCCACTGACACCAATGATGGGACACTATTCCTCCCACTGACACCAATGATGAGGCACTATTCCTCCCACTGATACCAATGATGGGGCACTATTCCTCCCACTGACACCAATGATGGGGCACTATTCCTCCCACTGACACCAATGATGGTGCACTATTCCTCCCACTGACACCAATGATGGGGCGCTATTCCTCCCACTGACACCAATGATGGGACACTATTCCTCCCACTGACACCAATGATGAGGCACTATTCCTCCCACGGATACCAATGATGGGGCACTATTCCTCCCACTGACACCAATGATGGGGCACTATTCCTCCCACTGACACCAATGATGGGGCGCTATTCCTCCCACTGACACCAATGATGGGGCGCTATTCCTCCCACTGACACCAATGATGGGGCGCTATTCCTCCCACTGACACCAATGATGGGGCGCTATTCCTCCCACTGACACCAATGATGGGACACTATTCCTCCCACTGACACCAATGATGAGGCACTATTCCTCCCACGGATACCAATGATGGGGCACTATTCCTCCCACTGACACCAATGATGGTGCACTATTCCTCCCACTGACACCAATGATGGTGCACTATTCCTCCCACTGACACCAATGATGGGGCACTATTCCTCCCACTGACACCAATGATGGGGCACTATTCCTCCCACTGACACCAATGATGGGGCACTATTCCTCCCACTGACACCAATGATGAGGCGCTATTCCTCCCACTGACACCAATGATGGGGCGCTATTCCTCCCACTGACACCAATGATGGGGCGCTATTCCTCCCACTGACAACAAAGATGGGACACTATTCCTCCCACTGACACCAATGATGGGGCACTATTCCTCCCACTGACACCAATGATGGGGCACTATTCCTCTCACTGTCACCAATGATTGAGCACTATTCCTCCCACTGACACCAATGATGGGACACTATTCCTCCCACTGTCACCAATGATTGAGCACTATTCCTCCCACTGACACCAATGATGGGACACTATTCCTCCCACTGACACCAATGATGGGACACTATTCCTCCCACTGACAACAAAGATGGGACACTATTCCTCCCACTGACACCAATGATGGGGCGCTATTCCTCCCACTGACACCAATGATGGGACACTATTCCTCCCACTGACAACAAAGATGGGACACTATTCCTCCCACTGACACCAATGATGGGGCACTATTCCTCCCACTGATACCAATGATGGGGCACTATTCCTCCCACTGACACCAATGATGGGGCACTATTCCTCTCACTGTCACCAATGATTGAGCACTATTCCTCCCACTGACACCAATGATGGGACACTATTCCTCCCACTGACACCAATGATGGGGCACTATTCCTCTCACTGTCACCAATGATGGGGCACTATTCCTCCCAGTGACACCAATGATGGGGCGCTATTCCTCCACTGACACCAATGATGGGACACTATTCCTCCCACTGACTACAGAGATGGGACACTATTCCTCCCACTGTCACCAATGATGGGGCACTATTCCTCCCAGTGACACCAATGATGGGGCGCTATTCCTCCACTGACACCAATGATGGGACACTATTCCTCCCACTGACAACAAAGATGGGACACTATTCCTCCCACTGACACCAACCATGGGGCACTATTCCTCCCACTGACACCAATGATTGGGCACTATTCCTCCCACTGATACCAATGATGGGGCACTATTCCTCCCACTGACACCAATGATGGAGCACTATTCCTCCCACTGACACCAATGATGGGGCACTATTCCTCCCACTGATACCAATGATGGGGCACTATTCCTCCCACTGACACCAATGATGGGGTACTATTCCTCCCACTGACACCAATGATGGGGCACTATTCCTCCCACTGACACCAATGATGGGGCACTATTCCTCCCACTCACACCAATGATGGGGCACTATTCCTCCCACTGACACCAGTGATGGGGAACTATTCCTCCCACTGACACCAATGATGGGGTACTATTCCTCCCACTGACACCAATGATGGGGCACTATTCCTCCCACTGACACCAATGATGGGGCACTATTCCTCCCACTGACACCAATGATGGGGAACTATTCCTCCCACTGACACCAATGATGGGACACTATTCCTCCCACTGACAACAGAGATGGGACACTATTCCTCCCACTGTCACCAATGATGGGGCACTATTCCTCCCACTGACACCAATGATGGGGCACTATTCCTCCCACTGATACCAATGATGGGGCACTATTCCTCCCACTGACACCAATGATGGGGTACTATTCCTCCCACTGACACCAATGATGGGGCACTATTCCTCCCACTGACACCAATGATGGGGCACTATTCCTCCCACTGACACCAATGATGGGGCACTATTCCTCTCACTGACACCAGTGATGGGGAACTATTCCTCCCACTGACACCAATGATGGGGAACTATTCCTCCCACTGACACCAATGATGGGGAACTATTCCTCCCACTGTCACCAATGATGGGGCACTATTCCTCCCACTGACACCAATGATGGGAAACTATCCCTTCCAGTCTGGGGGAGTGAGGGCCCCGTCATGTAGGCTGTATGGGCCCCAATATTTTTATTTTTAGTTATTTATAATTAATTTGCAGCACTGGGCATGATTTAATTTAAGTTACATTATATTATTATGAGATAATATCCATTTATTTATTTATATTTATTTATTTAATTTATTATATTTTATAATACATCATATATCACCAAACAATATTCTGAGGAGCGCGACACAGTTAATATTTTATTTTGCTTTTGTCTACACATTAATTTGAGTATGTGTTTTATGTGTTGATGCACCATTATACTTAAAATAATTAATTGTAAGCACTTTTATGTCACCATAGTAGCTCACAAGTATACACCCCTATAAAATCAGTGTCCTTTAAACGCTTGCCCGCCGTCCTAGGACAGAAATACTGCTACAGGATGGCAGCGCTGCGCAAAATCACGTGTGTGTGTGTATATATATAATATATATATATAAAATATATATATATCTATATATATATGTATGTCTGTGTGTGTGTGATTTTTTTTGCAGCACTGCCACCCTGTAGAAGTATATCCTATATATATATATATATATATATATATGTATGTGTGTATATATATATATGTGTGTGTATATATATATATATATGTATGTATATATGTATACAAAAAAATTTATATTTATATATATATATATATATATATATATATATAAAACCCCAAAAAAATATATATTAAAATAAATAAATATATATACCCTGTAGAAGTATTTCCTATATATATACATATAACCCAAAAAAAAAATATATATATATATTATATGTGTGTGATTTTGCATTTTCAAATGTTAACCCCTTCCTGCCCAGTGCTATTAGTACAGTGTCGGGGCTTTTTTTTTTTTAGCACTGATTGCTGTAGTGGTGTCACTGGGGATGTCAGTGACACCAAGTCAGTTCCCTCCCCCCCAGTGTCAGAATGCCCGCCGCAGTTCCGCTATAAGTCGCTGATTGCCATTATTAGTATTAGAAAAAAATAAGAAATTCCAGTATCTATATACGCTATAACTTTCACGTAAACCAATTAATTTACACGTTTCGCAATTTTTTTTTATAGCAAAGACACGGAGCAGAATACATTTTGGCCTAAATTTATGACAGAATTAGATTTTTTTAAATTTTTTTTTACTAAATTTAGTAAAAAAAAAATTTGTAAAAATTTATGACGGAATTTGATTTTTTAAATTTTTTTTACAAAATTTAGTGAAAAAAAAAATTTGTTAAAAATGTTGTACATTTATTAAAATTTACAAAATGTTTGCAAAACTTTTTTTAATCGCCTCCCGCCCGCCATATAAAGTAATGACGGGCACAAGGCGGTCCTCTTGTTCTGGGAGGACGTCATATGACGTCCTCCAACTCTAACAGCGCGTGCGCGGCTCAGGGAGCGCGCGTCGATCGGCGGTGCGCTGTGTCTCTGGGACACAGCAGATCACTGATCAACGGAAAGAGCCGAAGATATCGGCTCAGTCATGTGATCATCTGTGTCCAATCAACAGGGAAATGCTGGTTATCGGCATTCCTCTCCTCACGAGTTGTCACGCTGACAGGAGAGGAGCGGAGAGCCAGTAATCGGCATTCCTTGGAGGGCACATGTGCCCTGATCATCATTGTAGCCCCAGCAGTGCAAGCTATCAGTGCTCATCCATGCCACCTGCCATTGCCCATCAGTGCCACCTATCAATGCCAGTCAGTGCCGCCTAACAGTGCCATATATGAGTGATGCCTTTCAATGCCCATCAGTGCCTCCTTATCAGTGCCACCTATCAGTGTCCATCACTGTAGCCTATCAGTGCCCATCACTGCAGCCTATCAGTGCCCATCACTGCAGCCTATCAGTGCCCATCACTGCAGCCTCATTAGCGCACATCAGTAAAGGAGAAAAATCACTTATTTACAACATTTTTTAACAAAAACTAAGAAAAAACTTATTTTTTTTCAAACTTTTCAGTTGTTTTTGGTTTGTTTAGCAAAAAATAAAAACCCCACAGAGGTGATTAAATACCACCAAAATAAAGCCCTATCTGTCTGAAAAAAATGATAAAAATGTCATTTGGGTAAAGTGTTGCATGACCGCGCAATTGTCAGTTAAAGTAACACAGCGCCGTATCGAAAAAAATGGCCCGGTCATGAATGGGGGGGACATCCTCTGGTTGGCGAGGGGTTAAGCTGACCGTACGTTTCTGAAGGCGGGGAAATCCTCTGCGGTCACCATTGTGCGTCGGCCGGGTCACATAATCGACTTTTGTCGGAGATTCGTCTCCTGTATTCAGGATTGTTGCCGCCGCGGCTTTGTACTCATAGTAACATTATTTACTGAGATCAGCTCTGGAATTGAAGTTTCACATTTCTTTGTTTCCTCGCTGATCCTCGGCCAGGGAGGGGGAATCGAATTCCGAGTCAGCTTGCACCCGTGCCAGGAAGTCGTTCATTCATACAGATGGAGATCCAGGCCTGCCAGTCACATATGAGATGCTGCTGTTTGTGGGCCCCGCGCGGCGCCTGATTTCTGCTAGATTTGCGGTTTCCTTTCGTGCCGAATCGAAATTCGGATAAAATTTTTGTTATTCGGATGTATCTCAATTTCCGAACGACATTAGTCACGAATTTCAACGAATCCAAAATACAGAGATGAAATGTCCAATTCGAATAACGAATTATTCGAATAAAAATCGAAAAAAAATGAGAAATATAAACATAAAGGAATAAAAAAGAATAGAGGAGAATTAGAAAACGAATTAGAAATATAAACATATTGCTGACTTTTGCTGATTTTCTTATAAAATAGAATAAATATAGCCATCTTCCAAAATTTGAATTTTGAAAAGAACAGAATAGAATAAAACAAAATAGAATAGAAAAGAATAGAATGGGGAAAAAATAAAATAAAATTAAATATAGCCGTCTTCCAAAATTCAAATTTTGAAAAGAATAGAATGAAACAATAGAACAGAAAATAAAAGAATAGAATAGAACATAAAGGAATAGAATAGAAAAGAATAGAGGAGAATTGAAAAAAAAATTAGATTTGAATAGAACAGAATAAAATAGAATATTGTTGTATTCCAAAATTCGAATTGATAAAACAATAGAAGAGAAAATAAAAGAATAGAATAGAAAATAAAGGAATAGAAAAGAATAGAATGGGGAAAAACTAGAACAAAATAGAATAAATATAGCCATCTTGAAATTCAAATTTTGAAAAGAATAGAATAGAATTGATAAAAGAATAGAATAGAAAATAAAGGAATAGAAAATAATAGAGGAGAATTAGAAATATAAACATATTGCTGAACGTTGCTGATTTCCTTTTAAAGACTGTGTATTCGTGTTAACATATAGCTGTCTCTTGAAATTCAAATTTCTAAAGGACTCGAATAGAATATAACAAAATAGAATAGAAAAGAATAGAATGGAAAAAAAAAGAATAAAATAGAATAAATATAACCGTCTTCCGAAATGCGAATTTTGAAAAGAATAGAATGAAACAATAGAACAGAAAATAAAAGAATAGAATAGAACATAAGGGAATAGAATAGAAAATAATAGAGGAGCATTGAAAAAAAAATAGAATAGATTTGAATAGAATAGAATAAAATAGAATATTGTTGTATTTCGAAATTCGAATGGAAAAAAATAGAATAAAATAGAATGGAATGTAAAGGAACAGGATGGGAAAAATAACTATTTTAAACAAATCTAAAATAAGGAAAGGGAATTTCGGCCGAAATAACAAATTATTTGAATAGAAATCAAAAACAGATTTGAATTGGAAAATAAATTAGAAATATAAACATACTGCTGACTATTGTTGATTTCCTTTAAAGACTGAAAAAACAAAGACCAATAAAAAATAAAAGAAGAGAAAATATTAAAATAGAAAAAAATAGAATAGATTGGAATAGAATAGAATAAATTTAAAGACTATAGCTTTCTCCCGAAAATTCAGATTTCGATAGAATAGAACCAGCTATTGTTCACAATCAATTCGGATCAATTCGATATCTTCAATTTGAATACTTGGAATCCACTGGAAAAATGTGATTCCGGTTGAAAGCGAATAGACGAAATGATCCGAAACAAAACTAATTTTTTCGTTCTGCACACGTCTAATTTCTGCACTGGTTGGTCAGCTTTGTAAGACCACAACCTGATCTTCTGTTGATATCTTCTCCAAGTCCTACGAGGTGGACCATCCCGGCCTCTGTGGTTGCAGCCTTTGGCCTCGAGGTCCTTTGATGAGTACTCTTTGACCCTTTTTGTTCTGCACTGGGGAAGGTGTCTGTGTGCCAGGCCGGGCCAGGCCGGGAAACCCTGGTAGATGCCAAGAATATCTAGTATGTCTGAGTGCTTCAAATTCTTCGATTTAGCTCTTTAATTTATACCTCAATGTAGACATTGTCCTTCCTTGTGCCGAGCATCCCAAACAACTTCCTCTCCATTGTCAAGGTGTGGTCAGAGCTATCAGAGTCTATCTGTTTCCAAGTCCACCATAGCTGGATGGAGAAGACAACTGATTGTAAGAGATAAGGACAAGGTACATCCAGTACCCCCATGTGCTCACTTCATCGGGTGGGTGGGTGTTTCCTGGGCATTTTGGTTTCAAGCCTCTGTTGGTCAGCATTGTAAGACCACCACCTGATCTTCTCTTCATACCTTCTTCATGTCCTACGAGGTGGACCGTCCCGGCCTCTGTGGTTGCAGCCTTTGGCCTCGAGGTCCTTTGATGGGTACTCTTTGACCCTTTTCGTTCTGCACTGGGGAAGGTGTCTGTGTGCCAGGCCAGGCCGGGAAACCCTGGAAGATGCCAAGAATATCTAGTATGTCTGAGTGCTTCAAATTCTTCGATCAGCTCTTTAATTTATACCTCAATGTAGACATTGTCCTTCCTTGTGCCGAGCATCCCAAAGAACTTCCTCTCCATTGTCTTGGTGTGGTCAGAGCTATCAGAGTCTGTCTGTTTCCAAGTCCACCATGGCTGGATGGAGAAGACAACTGATTGTAAGAGAGAAGGATAGGTACGTCCAGTACCCCCATGTGCTCACTTCATCAGGTGGGTGGGGGTTTCCTGGACATTCTGGTTTTAAGCCTCTGTTGGTCAGCTTTGTAAGGCCACCACCTGATCTTCTCTTCATATCATCTCCAAGTCCTACGAGGTGGACTGTCCTGGTCTCTGTGGTTGATACCTTCGGCCTCAAGGTCCTTTGATGGGCACTCTTTGACCCTTTTCGTTCTGCACATGTCTGATTTCTGCACTGGGGAAGGTGTCTGTGTGCCAGGCCAGGCCAGGAGACCCTGGCAGATGCCAAGAATATCTAGTATGTCTGAGTGCTTCAAATTCTTCGATCAGCTCTTGAATATATACCTCAGTGTAGACATTGTCCTTCCTTGTGCATCCCAAAGAACTTCCTTTTCATTGTCTTGGTGTGGTCAGAGCTATCAGAGTCTGTCTGTTTCCAAGCTTTGTAAGGCCACCACCTGATCTTCTCTTCATACCTTCTCCATGTCCTACGAGGTGGACCATCCCGGCCCCTGTGGTTGCAGCCTTCATAGACCCTGGGTTATAAGCTCCTACCATCAGGTGATTGAATGCTGGTAAATCTTTTGGACACATCCACTGGTCATAACCCTACCCTACTCAATGAGACCCTGTTTTTTTGTTGATGGACTTCATAGACCCCGGGTTATAAGCTCCACCATCAGGTAATTGGATGCTGGTAAAGCTAAAGGTCTCATTATTTTTTTTGACAGGGACAAGTGTTCTGGATTTTATTTCTAGGTAGGGTGACATTCCTCTGTAACGGGTCATATATGAGATTTTATAATTCCTACAACTCAACCGACTCATTTGTTGCGTGAGATGTGGAGTGATGAGAATCGACTTTCCAAGCTGCAAGTTCTCTGACTCTTTGGACGGAGTATCTTCTCGGCGTTGTCACATTGGATGAAATGAGAAGCCCGTTCGTCGCCTCGTCCAGGAAGTGGCGATTGTCTTGTAGAAGGACTCATCATGGTGACACCTGATACGACCCGAAGAGCAACATACGACTCCACGTGCCGCCTCGCTGTTACCGTTTACTGAACACGTAAGTGATTAATGTCCATCGGTGTAGCTCATCAATTAAACATTTGAGCCGATGTTCTGACACCAGACCATAGACTGTCCTGGGGTGTCAGACACCTATCATCTCACCTCGCCCTTCAGCTTTAATTTGTCACGGTCCTTCTCTAGCTGGGCTCATTATTGGACATTCCAGGCTGCTGACACCGTGCACACATGCATGCACACTCTAGCTGAACATGTTCGCAGCTGCTCTGAACCATTCAAATTGTGAATGCGTGCGGTGCGCTCTCTGCTTCTCTAGCTGAGCTCATTAGCGGCTGCTCCGAGCCGTTCAAGCTGTGCGCATGCGCTCTCTGCTTCTCTAGCTGAGCTCATTAGCGGCTGCTCCGAGCCATTCAAGCTGTGCGCATGCGCTCTCTGCTTCTCTAGCTGAGCTCATTAGTGACTGCTGCAGGCTGTTCAAGCTGTGCGCATGCGCTCTCTGCTTCTCTAGCTGAGCTCATTAGCAGTCGCTCCAAACCGTTCAAGCTGTGCACATGCGCTTTCTCCTACTCTAGCTAAGCTCATTAGTGACTGCTCTGAGCCGTTCAAGCTGTGCGCATGCGCTCTCTGCTTCTCTAGCTGAGCTCATTAGTGGCTGCTCTGAGCCATTCAAGCTGTGCGCATGCGTTCTCTGCTTCTCTAGCTGAGCTCATTAGTGACTACTCCGAGCCATTCAAGCTGTGCGCATGCACTCTCTGCTTCTCTAGCTGAGCTCATTAGTGACTGCTGCAGGATGTTCAAGCTGTGCGCATGCACTCTCTGCTTCTCTAGCTGAGCTCATTAGTGACTGCTGCAGGTTGTTCAAGCTGTGCGCATGCGCTCTCTGCTTCTCTAGCTTTGCTCATTAGCGGCTGCTCCGAGCCGTTCAAGCTGTGTGCATGCGCTCTCTGCTTCTCTAGCTGAGCCCAGTAGCAGCCACACCAGGCTGTTCACACTGTGCACATCCTCACTGTGTTCTCTCCTTCTCTAGCTGAGCTCATTAGTGGCTACTTCAAGATGTTCAAGCTGTGCGCATGTGCTCTCTGCTTCTCTAGCTGAGCTCATTAGCGGCTGCTCCGAGCCGTTCAAGCTGTGCGCATGCGCTCTCTGCTTCTCTAGCTGAGCTCATTAGCGGCTGCTCCAAGCCGTTCAAGCTGTGCGCATGCGCTCTCTGCTTCTCTAGCTGAGCCCAGTAGCAGCCACACCAGGCTGTTCACACTGTGCACATCCTCACTGTGCTCTCTCCTTCTCTAGCTGAGCTCATTAGTGGCTACTTCAAGATGTTCAAGCTGTGTGCATGCGCTCTCTCCTTCTCTAGTTGAGCTCAGTAGCAGCCTCTCACACTGCACACATGCTCACTCTGCTCTCTCCTTCTCTAGCTGAGCTCATAATTTGCCGTTCTGGAGCATTCACACTGCGCACATGCTCATTGTGCTCTCTCCTCCTCTAGCTGAGTTCATTAGTGGCTACTCAGACTGCACAAGTGCGCAGCTGGGCTCATTATTGCCCATTCCGGATTGCTCATCCTGCGTGCATGTGCGTGCTCGCAGTGTGCTCTCTCCTTCTCTAGCCACACTGGGCCGTTCACACTGCGCACATGCTTACTGCGATGTCTCCTTCTCTAGCAGAGCCATTCAGGACTGTTCTAGCTGTGCCTGTGTGCTCTGCCCTTTTAGCGGAGCTCATTAGCAGCTGCTGTGGGCCGCTCAAAGCGCTCACATGTGCTCCTGTCACTGTCTCCTCCTATAGCTGGGCTCATTATTGGCCAGACCGTTCACATTGTGCGCGTGTGCACAGTGCGCTCTCTCTTTCTCTAGCTGGTCTCATTAGTAGCCATGCTGGGCCATTCCCACTGTGCATATGCGCAATGCTTTCTCTCCTTCTGTACCTGAGCCCATTAGTGGCCACTCCAGGCTGGTAAAGCTGCGTGCACGTGCTCTCTCCTTCTCTAGCTGAGCTCAGTAGCATTCACTCAGGGCTGTTCACGCTGTGCGCATGCGCATTGCTCTCTTTCCATCTCTAGCTAGACTCAGTAGCTGCCACTCTGGGCCATTCAAACAGCGCACGTGCACAGTGGGTTCTCCCCTTCTGGAGCAGAGAAGAGTTCACTGAGCATCAGGGCTGGATCCTGGGGGGTGCTGGGGTTGGGTGGGCTGTGCCCTCCCTAAATTTTAGCTGTGCCCCCCCCCCCCAGGTCTCTGAAAGTGCATCCACTGATCCATGAGTCAGTCCGATGCAAATAGTTGATGTAAGGGGGTACTCTGTTGGGGACAATTGATGTAAGGGGGCACTCTGTTGGGGACAATTGATGTAAGGGGGTACTCTGTTGGGGACAATTGATATAAAGAGGCACTGTGATGAGGACACTGATGTAAGTGGGCACTCTGTTGGGGACAGTTGATGTAAGGGGGCACTCTGATGGGGACACCTGATGTAAGGGGGCACTCTGTTGGGGACAGTTGATGTAAGGGGGGCACTCTGATGGACATAACTGTTCTTATGTAAGGGGATCCTGCAATGTGGACACTTGATGTAAGGGGGTGCTCTGAGACCTGATGAAAGGGGCACTGTGATGAGGACACTGATATAAGGGGGCACTCTGTTGGGGACACTTGATGTAAGGGAGCACTCTGTTGGGGACACTGATGTAAGGGGGAACTCTGTTGGGGACACCTGATGTAAGGGGCACTCTGATGGAGATAACTGTTCAGATGTAAGGGGACACTTCAATGGGGACACTTTATGTAAGGGGGTGCTCTGATGGGGACACCCCATGTAAGGGGGGCACTCTTATGGGGACACCTGATGTAAGGGGGCACTCTGATGGAGATAACTCTGATGGGGACACCCCATGTAAGGGGGCACTCTGATGGGGACACCTGATGTAAGGGAGCACTCTGATGGAGATAACTCTGATGGGAACACCCTATGTAAGTGGGCACTTTGTTGGGGACAATTGATGTAAGGGGGCACTCTGTTGGGGACAATTGATGTAAGGGGGCACTCTGTTGGGGACACTGATGTAAGGAGGCACTCTGTTGGGGACACTGATGTAAGGAGGCACTTTGTTGGGGACAATTGATGTAAGGGGGCACTCTGTTGGGGACAATTGATGTAAGGGGGCAGTCTGTTGGGGACAATTGATGTAAGGGGGCACTCTGTTGGGGACACTGATGTAAGGAGGCACTCTGTTGGGGACACTGATGTAAGGAGGCACTTTGTTGGGGACAATTGATGTAAGGGGGCACTCTGTTGGGGACAATTGATGTAAGGGGGCAGTCTGTTGGGGACACCTGATGTAAGGGGCACTCTGATTGAGATAACTGTTCAGATGTAAGGAGACACTTCAATGGGGACACTTTATGTAAGGGGGTGCTCTGATGGGGACACCTGATGTAAGGGGGAACTCTGATTGGAATTTGATGTAAATGGGGACTATAATGAGGACACTGATGTAAGGGGGCACTCTGATGGAGATAACTCTGATGGGGACACCCCATATAAGGGGGCACTCTGATGGGGACACCCCATGTAAGGGGGCACTCTGATGGGGACGCCTGATGAAAAGGGGCACGCTGATGGAGATAACTCTGATGGGGACACCTGATGTAAGGGGGCACTCTGATGGGGACTCCTGATGAAAAGGGGCACTCTGATGGAGATAACTCTGATGAGGACTCCTGATGTAAGGGGGCACTCTGATGGAGATAACTCTGATGGGGACACCCTATGTAAGGGGGCAATCTGATGAGGACACCTGATGACAAGGGACACTGTGATGGGGACACTGATGTAAGGGGGCACTCTGATGGGAATTTGATGTAAAAGGGGACTATGATGAAGACTCCTGATGTAAAGGGAGACTCTGATAGGGGCACCAGATATAAGGGGGCACAGGTTCTGTTTAATCATCCTAATCTAATGACAGCCTAATTGTGCCCCCTGATTTTGTTTTTATTGCACCCCCAGATCAGATAGGCTAGGTCCGGCCCTGCTGAGCATGCGCACAGTGTCAATGTCCTGAGTGGTCGGTAAGGTGCGCACATTTTAAATGTCCAGTCCAGCCTGCAAATGGAAGTGGATTGAAGGGCCATGTTTTTGTTTTTTTTTTGCGCAGAGACCCCCCCAACAGCTGCGTGTGCAGTGGGAGGTCGTGCACCATTCAGAAAGGGGGGGCTCTGGTATGTACTATTCACAAGATATGGATTTTTGGGGGGGAATTTGGGAGAATTTCGCTGAAGGTGGACTTACACTTTAAGGAGGATCTCATGAGTGATTCCGGATCCCAATGAAATCCCGAGTGGTCACCGGATCACTTTTCCTCTAAGATGTCTCCGTCGCGTTCAGGACGCGGCTCCAGCGTCACACGATTGATGAGTTTTTTTTTCGTTTGAGATTTTTCTGCAGGAGAAGCGATTCGGGGTTTCAGATTCCGCCTACTGTTTCCAAAATTACAAGGCACGCTTTTCGGCGCTTCTGCATTTTCCTTTAGAGACTGCCATGGCAACCCACTGTTACTGAGCGGCCGGGACAATGCGATAATGGTCACCGGGTGCTTTATTGAGCATCCTGTTATTGCCGAGATTAACTGCTTAGGTGCTGGAGAAGAATCCGAGATAATACCCCCCCATCCCCGTATGTGTTCCTTTACCACCCCCCCTCCCCCGACATTATATAACATCCATTTACATAACCTCATTGTATAAAGAAGAATATTCCCATCTGTACCAGCGGTTCCTGGGCTCCCAACATGCAAATCTTCATCCTCGGTCATAGCTGGCCATCGGGGGGGGGGGGGGAAGGTGTCATTTATTAGAATTGATTAAATCCAAACGCAAAAGACATTTAAGCTGGCCATACATTATACAATTTTCATTTACAATTATCTTTTGGATTTACCAAAACCATCTAATAGGAGATCAAACCTAAAACAACACTTCCAAAGTGTAACCAATCAGGCGAGCTCTTGCACTACGTAGCTGAAGGTAAATCTAAAGGAAATTGTATAATGTATGGCCAGCTTCAGTCTGGGAAAACAGAGGATATCATAAGAAATTGACAGTTTTTTTCCGTTTTAGCCTTTTTTTTTTCCAAGCCTTTGTTGCATCCCTGCTGATCTCATGCAGCCTCTGTTAGCCACTTCCAGTGCCGTCTTAATAGCCTCCTGGGCCCCTGGGCACGGTAATGCACTGGGGCCACTTCTATACTGCCCCAGTTTACACACCTACTGAAGGGATAGAATTAGATATTTATTAGGACTTTCAATAAAATCAATTTTAAACAATAAGAAAACATGACATACATCAAAGATTAATCAACAGAAATGGCACAATACGGGGGGGGGGGGGGAGTGAGGAGGGCACAGTACTGGGATCAGGAGTCAGGAGGGCACAGTACGGGGGGGGGGGGGGGGGTGGAGTGAGGAGGACACAGTACTGGGATCAGGAGTCAGGAGGGCACAGTACGGGGGGGGGGGGGGTGGAGTCAGGAGGGCACAGTACAGGGGGGAGTCAGGAGGGCACAGTACGGGGGGGGGGGGGTCAGGAGGGCACAGTAAGGGGGGGGGGGGGAGTCGGGAGGACACAGTACTGGGATCGGGAGTCAGGAGGGCACAGTACGGGGGGGGGTGGAGTCAGGAGGGCACAGTACAGGGGGGAGTCAGGAGGGCACAGTACGGGGGGGTTCAGGAGGGCACAGTACAGGGGGGAGTCAGGAGGGCACAGTACAGGGGGGAGTCAGGAGGGTACAGTACAGGGGGGGAGGGCACAGTACAGGGGGAGTCAGGAGGGCGCAGTACAGGGGGGAGTCAGGAGGGCGCAGTACAGGGGGGAGTCAGGAGGGCGCAGTACAGGGGGGAGTCAGGAGGGCACAGTACAGGGGGGAGTCAGGAGGGCGCAGTACGGGGGGAGTCAGGAGGGCGCAGTACAGGGGGGAGTCGGGAGGGCGCAGTACAGGGGGGAGTCGGGAGGGCGCAGTACAGGGGGGAGTCGGGAGGGCGCAGTACAGGGGGGAGTCGGGAGGGCACAGTACGGGGGGAGTCGGGAGGGCACAGTACGGGGGGAGTCGGGAGGGCACAGTACGGGGGGAGTCGGGAGGGCACAGTACGGGGGGAGTCGGGAGGGCACAGTACAGGGGGGAGTCGGGAGGGCAAAGTACAGGGGGGAGTCGGGAGGGCACAGTACAGGGGGGAGTCGGGAGGGCACAGTACAGGGGGGAGTCGGGAGGGCACAGTACAGGGGGGGAGGGCACAGTACAGGGGGAGTCGGGAGGGCGCAGAACAGGGGGAGTCGGGAGGGCGCAGAACAGGGGGAGTCGGGAGGGCGCAGTACAGGGGGAGTCGGGAGGGCGCAGTACAGGGGGAGTCGGGAGGGCGCAGTACAGGGGGGAGTCGGGAGGACACAATACGGGGGGAGTCGGGAGGGCACAGTACAGGGGGAGTCGGGAGGGCACAGTACAGGGGGAGTCGGGAGGTCACATTACAGGGGGAGTCGGGAGGGCACAGTACAGGGGGAGTCGGGAGGGCACAGTACAGGGGGAGTCGGGAGGGCACAGTACAGGGGGGAGTCAGGAGGACACAGTATAGGGGGAGTCAGGAGGGCACAGTACAAGAGGGCACAGTACGGGGGGGAGTTGGGAGGTCACATTACAGGGGGGAGTCGGGAGGGCACAGTATAGGGGGAGTCAGGAGGGCACAATACTGGGATCAGGAGGGCACAGTACAGGGGGGATTCGGGAGGGCACAGTATAGGGGGAGTCAGGAGGGCACAGAACAGGGGGAGTCAGGAGGGCACAATACTGGGATCAGGAGGGCACAGTACAGGGGGAGTCACGGGGGCATCTAATATATATATTAGACCCTTATGCAAGCATGCAGCCTGGCGGGTCAGGAAAGTGGGGGGGGGACTGAGTCCCCCCCCCCGAACCGTATCAGACTACATGCCCTTGTGACATCACCAACCAGGGCATGCTGGGTCAGTGATGTCACAAGGGGGTGGGGTCACCTGGTGATGTCAATTCATCAAACAAAAAAGACATAGCAAAGTCGCATGGCAAAGTCGGGTATCAAGTCGTACTGAAGACACCAGGAAGTCGCACAACTTTCAGGTCGCAGTAGCGTGAGCCGAGCCTTAAACAATAATCTGGAAACATTCTAAACCTATAAACAATAAATGCTTTCCTTAATTCTGTAAGGCCCCATTCACACTTGTGAATGAAGTTGACTGCGATTACCTGCGGGGGACACCATTCCAAGCAATGGGAATCTGACACCGCAGCTATTCATGGCCATTCACATGTAATCGGCCAGGCAGAAAAAGATTGGCTCTGTCAGCCTCCCATTGCTTTGAATGGGGCTCCCCACATGCAGATATTTGAGGGAGACCCCCGCTGAGTCTCTCGCAGGTAATCGCAGTCAGTACCTTTCACAATGGGGAATGGGGCCCAACTGCATGGCCTGTTGTAGTTGCACATATTTTGGTTTTTGGTTTGTTTTTTGTTGGTAATCCCCAAAGCCCCCCATGTACAGCAGCACAATCTGTACAAATGGCGACCCCGGTCTACAACCCTCCCCCAACCTCGGCACATGCTGCCCAGGTAAAGTTCCATCTCTACCTCTCCGTAATATAAAAGACCTATTATGCTTTTTCTTTGTCTTCTTGGACTTTATAATGTTCCTCCTTGGCGTCCTGTTGTTTGGCTCCAACTCCCAGGATCAGATTGCGTCTCTCAAAGGGCAGCGAGAAGAGAACAGATGGGAGTTGGAAGGTAATGAAGAGAGGGCCTCTTATCGGAGATCAGGGAACCTTTGTGATGTCATGTGAAACCCTCCGAGAGACGCTACAAATTGGAACCCTTTAAAAATCTTCGGCATTGAGGTGGTTACAAAAGAACGTTTCTTCTCCTCCACAAAACCATAGAAAACAATGAGGGGGGCGGTGGACGGCTGTTGTATTCCTGTATACGGGGCTCACAGGGTTCACAGCACTTTACAGTCCATAGAACCACTGGTGTCTCGTTCTGCCTTGAAGGAGCTCATAAACTATTTCCACCATCTCTACTGTGAGAGTTTAATCTTTGTCCCTAGATGGGTCTACAGGCTCTTGCCAGCCGCTTTGTGTTGATCAACTTTTCTCAACCTTTTATACTTTGATGAATCTTTGAAATTATTTTCTTATCTCGGAACCCTTGCTAATGATCATTACTATACAGTGGGGAAAATAATCATTTGATCCCCTGCATATTTGGTAAGCTTTCCCACTTACACAGAAATGAAGGGTCTATCATTTGTATCATAGGTGTATTTTAAATGATAGAGACAGAAAATCAGCCAAAGATACAGAAAAAACATGATACAAATGTTGTAAATGGAGTTGGAGTTCAGTGAGTAAAAAAAGTATTTGATCGCCAAGCAAAACATGACTTAGTACTTGGTGGAGGAACCCTTGTTGGTGAGCACAGAGGTGAGGTGTTCCTTGTAGTTGGTGGAGGAACCCTTGTTGGCGAGCACAGAGGTGAGGTGTTCCTTGTAGTTGGTGGAGGAACCCTTGTTGGCCAGCACAGAGGTGAGATGTTACTTGTAGTTGGTGGAGGAACCCTTGTTGGCGAGCACAGAGGTGAGATGTTCCTTGTAGTTGGTGGAGGAACCCTTGTTGGCGAGCACAGAGGTGAGACGTTCCTTGTAGTTGGTGGAGGAACCCTTGTTGGCGAGCACAGAGGTGAGACGTTCCTTGTAGTTGGTGGAGGAACCCTTGTTGGCAAGCACAGAGGTGAGATGTTTCTTGTAGTTGGTGGAGGAACCCTTGTTGGCAAGCACAGAGGTCAGATGTTCCTTGTAGTTGGTGGAGGAACCCTTGTTGGCAAGCACAGAGGTGAGAATGTCCTTGTAGTTGGTGGAGGAACCCTTGTTGGCCAGCACAGAGGTAAGACGTTCCTTGTAGTTGGTGGAGGAACCCTTGTTGGCAAGCACAGAGGTGAGACGTTTCTTGTAGTTGGTGGAGGAACCCATGTTGGTGAGCACAGAGGTGAGACGTTCCTTGTAGTTAGTGGAGGACCCTTGTTGGCGAGTACAGAGGTGAGACATTCCTTGTAGTTGGTTGAGGAACCCTTGTTGGCGAGCACAGAGGTGAGACGTTCCTTGTAGTTAGTGGAGGAACCCTTGTTGGCAAGCACAGAGGTAAGACGTTTCTTGTAGTTGATTACCAGGTTTGTAGACGTCTCAGGAGGGATTTTGGTCCATTCTTCTTTATAGATCTTATCTAAATTTTTAAGGGTTCTTGACTGTTGCTTGGCAACTTGAAGTTTCAACTCTTTTCATAAATTTTCTATAGGATGAAGGTCTGGAGACTGGCTAGGCCACCCCATGACCTTAATGTGCTTCTTCTTGAGCCGCTCCTTTGTTGCCTTGGCGGTATGTTTTGGGTCATTGTCATGCTGAAAGACCCATCCACGACCAATCTTCAGTGTTCTGGATGAGGGAAGAAGGCTCTCATCCAAGATTTTACAATACATGGCCCCGTCCATTGGCCCCTCAATGCGGCAAAGCTGGCCTTTACCTTTAGCAGAGAAACTGCCCCAAAGCATAATGTTTCCACCTCCATGCTTGACTGTAGGGATGGTGTTCTTAGGGTCATAGTCAGCATTTTTCTTCCTCCAAATACGGCGAGTCGAGTTAATGCCAAAGAGCTCAATTTTGGTCTCATCTGACCACAACACTTTCTCCCAATCCTTCTCTGAATCATTTAGATGTTCATTGGCAAACTTCAGATGGGCCTGGACATGTGCCTTCTTGAGGAGGGAGACCTTGCAGGTGTTGCAGGATTTCAATCCATGGCGGCCTATTGTGTTACCAATGGTTTGTTTGGTGACTGTGGTCCCAACAGCCTTGAGATCATTCACAAGCTCCTCCCGTGTAGTTCTGGGCTGATCCCTCACTTTTTTCATGATCCTCTTTACCCCATGAGGCAAAATCTTGCATGGAGTTCCAGACTGAGGGTGATTGATGGTTATTTTGTATTTCTTCCATTTGCAAATAATTGCTTCAACAGTTGTCTCCTTCCTCCAAGCTTCTTGTGGATGATCTTGTAGCCCATTCCAGCCCTGTCAGGTCTATAATCTTGTCCCTGAGGTCCTCTGACAGCTCTTTAGTCTTGCCCATGGTGGTGGTGAGGTTTGAATGGAAGAAAGATATTCTGTGGATAGGCGTCTTTTATACATATAACAAGTTGTTGTTAGGAGCACTTTCTTACATTGACGTGACTGATCTGTGTACCACACGAGCACAGAGCCAGTCTGCGGGAGCCAGAATTATCGTTGGCTGGTAGGGGATCAAATACTTATTTTAGTCACTGAACTGCATCTTAATTTATAACATTTGTATCATGGGGTTTTTCTGGATTTTTGGTTGATATTCTGTCTTCATCATTTAAAATAAACATATGATAAACATTATAGACCCTTCATTTCTTTGTAAGTGGACAAACTTACAAATTTTCAGGGGATCAAACAATTATTTTCCCCACTGTATGTACAGCCCATGGTACATTAGCATGGGAGTCAGTGGGAAGAATGCGTCTTATATTGGAGGTCAGTGGGAAGAATGTCCCTTACATTGGTGGTCAGTGGGAAGAATGTCCCTTACATTGGTGGTCAGTGGGAAGAATGTCCCTTACATTGGTGATCAGTGGGAAGAATGTCCCTTACATTGGTGGTCAGTGATGAGAATGTCTCTTACATTGGTGGTCAGTGGGAAGAATGTCCCTTACATTGGTGATCAGTGAGAAGAATGTCCCTTACATTGGGGGTCAGTGGGAAGAATGTCCCTTACATTGGGGGTCAGTGGGAAGAATGTCCCTTACATTGGGGGTCAGTGGGAAGAATGTCCCTTACATTGGTGTTCAGTGGGAAGAATGTCCCTTACATTGGGGGTCAGTGAGAAGAATGTCCCTTACATTGGGGGTCAGTGGGAAGAATGCTTCTTACATTGGTGATCAGTGGGAAGAATGTCCCTTACATTGGGGGTCAGTGGGAAGAATGTCCCTTACATTGGGGGTCAGTGGGAAGAATGTCCCTTACATTGGAGGTCAGTGGGAAGAATGTCCCTTGCATTGGTGTTCAGTGGGAAGAATGTCCCTTACATTGGGGGTCAGTGAGAAGAATGTCCCTTACATTGGGGGTCAGTGGGAAGAATGCTTCTTACATTGGTGATCAGTGGGAAGAATGTCCCTTACATTGGGGGTCAGTGGGAAGAATGTCCAGTACATTGGGGGGTAAGTGGGAAGAATGTCCCTTACATTGGGGATCAGTGGGAAGAATGTCCCTTACATTGGTGATCAGTGGGAAGAATGTCCCTTACATTGGGGATCAGTGGGAAGAATGTCCCTTACATTGGGGGTCAGTGGGAAGAATGTCCCTTACATTGGGGATCAGTGGGAAGAATGTCCCTTACATTGGGGATCAGTGGGAAGAATGTCCCTTACATTGGTGATCAGTGGGAAGAATGTCCCTTACATTGGGGTTCAGTGGGAAGAATGTCCCTTACATTGGGGGTCAGTGGGAAGAATGTCCCTTACATTGGGGATCAGTGGGAAGAATGTCCCTTACATTGGGGGTCAGTGGGAAGAATGTCCCTTACATTGGGGATCAGTGGGAAGAATGTCCCTTACATTGGGGATCAGTGGGAAGAATGTCCCTTACATTGGGGATCAGTGGGAAGAATGTCCCTTACATTGGTGTCTGTAACTTATCTGAGAGGCAGAAACTTCTCCTTGCTCAAGGATCCCCTAACAACCTCTGGAGTGTCCCATCTGTTTCCCAGAACCCTGATTATGAAGACCATCTTAGAGAGTGCCATATACCTGTATTATTCCAATGATCCTTCGATGTGAGATCTAAAAATGCCTCTAGATGGGTCTGCAGTCTCCTGCTGGTCATTCTGCATTTTGTACTCTTACCCTCAGAGATGGACATCTTTGAAACCATCATGGAGTACCTCTATGATCCCTTGGTGTCATTCAACAATACTTCTAAGTGGTTATACAGCCTCTCACTAGTCATTCTGAATTTCATATTCATTCCTCTAGATATGGGCAACTTAGATCATGATGCATAATATCTCTATGAACTCTTACTGTGAAATTTAAAAATGCCTTTGTGTTGGCCTACAGCTTCTTTTTACCAGGCTTGGGCCTTTATTAATGGAGGACGGCTTCCACTGGAGGGGTGGAGGTTGGTGGTGCACTGGGACCCCATGTTCTTAATCTAGATACTAGCATGTTTCCTCAATGTTCTGACCCTACCAGCCAGGAACCTTTCCCTCTGCTATATCTTTTCCCTAACAAGCTGGGTCTATGTCCCCGATCTACCAATCACTGTACGGCGCAGGTACCCTAATTCATAAGGTCCCAAACCAAGATGGCCACCGAAGGACACTAGAAGTTGCAGCGTCCAGACAGCTGGTTCATCTCTGACACCAATGGAGTCCATGAGGGGACAGTTCCCCTAACAAACTACTCTCCATCTGTATAATAGCACAGCGCCACCAACTGGATGGAAGGGAACCTGCGCCTGCCTACACCCTTACTATGTAGCCTATATTCCCTATAGCTACGTTTTCATGATTACTTTGTTGAATTTACCTTGACTTTACTTTTATAGCCGGCAAAAGAAGAAATGATAACATTCTATTTCTGAGCGCTAATAGAGAATAAAGTGAAAGTAATCCCGTTCTGCAAATTCATTTTTTTAGGTTACTTCTAAGACACGTCATGAATAGAGAAGACTGTCGAATATAAGAAGCCAAATCTTTTCATGTATTTTCCTTTTGTTCAGAGTTTTCTCCCCGGCTTAGGTTCTATGTGTGTATTTGTGTTCTGGAAATAATTTATTTCCAGCAGCTTTAGAGCCAAGAAGATTTACATAAGTGATGGCGTTATCCTGCCAGCGGCTTATCCTGCTTATATCACCCTATCTGCAACAACGGCGTCATTAAATCTTATTACCGGAAAACACAATAAGAAGAGAGGCCAGCTCTGAATAGTCTTTATTTTGTGTGGATTAAGGAGAGCTCCGGCCTGATCAGTACACAGGTGAACGCACACATTGAGGAACGGTTTACCCTGCCGGACTAGCAGAGTGATAGACGTCCTCCTGTGGTTCATCTATATCTACTGTAATATACACTACATTGCCCCGAGTATTGGGCCGCCGGCCTTTCCACACACATGACCTGTAATGTCCTCCCAGTCTTAGTTCGTAGGGTTCAATATTGAGTTGGCCCCGCCCTGTCCACACACATGACCTGTAATGGCCTCCCAGTCTTAGTTCGTAGGGTTCAGTATTGAGTTGACCCCGCCCCTTGAGTCACAGACGGGGAAGGCTCACTTCCATGATGCTGCATATATACATTATATTGCCCCAAGTATTGGGCCCTGGCCTTTCCATGTACATGACCTTTAATGGCCTCCCAGTCTTAGTTCGTAGGGTTCAATATTGAGTTGGCCCCGCCCTTTGCACACACATGACCTTTGATGCCCCCCCTAGTCTTAGTCCGTAGGGTTCAATATTGGTCCGCCGGCCTTTCCACACACATGACCTTAATGCCCTCCCAGTCTTAGTCCGTAGGGTTCAATATTGAGTTGGCCCCGCCCTTTCCACACACATGACCTTTAATGCCCCCCCTAGTCTTAGTCCGTAGGGTTCAATATTGGGCAGCCAGTCTTTCCATGCACATGACCTTTAATGGCCCCCCAGTCTTAGTCCGTAGGGTTCAATATTGAGTTGGCCCAGCCCTTTGCACACACATGACCTTTAATGGCCCCCCAGTCTTAGTCCGTAGGGTTCAATATTGAGTTGGCCCCGCCCTTTGCACACACATGACCTTTAATGGCCCCCCAGTCTTAGTCCGTAGGGTTCAATATTGGTCCGCCAGCCTTTCCACGCACATTACCTTTAATGACCCCCCAGTCTTAGTCCGTAGGGTTCAATATTGAGTTGGCCCCGCCCTCCCCACACACATGACCTTTAATGGCCCCCCAGTCTTAGTCTGTAGGGTTCAATATTGAGTTGGCCCCGCCCTTTGCAGCTATAACAGCTCCAACTCTTCTGGGAAGGCCGTCCACAAGGTTTAGGAGGGTGTCTATGGGAAGGTTGGACCATTCTTCCAGAAGCACATTTGTCAGGTCAGGCACTGATGTCGGGGGAGGAGGCCTGGCTCGCAGTCTACCCTCTAATTCATCCCAAAGGTGTTCTATGGGGTTGAGGTCAGGACTCTGTGTAGGACAGTGAAGTTCCTCCACCCCAAACTGGCTCCTCCATGTCTTTATGGACCTTGCTTTGTGCTCTGGTGCGCAGTCATGTTGAATCAGTCATGTTGAAACTCTTCCCACAAAGTTGGGAGCATGAAATTGTCCAAAATGTCACCTTAAGAGTTCCCTTCACTGGAACTAGGGGGCCAAGCCCAACCCCTGAAAAACAACCCCACGCCATAATCCCCCCTCCACCAAACTTAACACTTGGCACAATGCCGTCAGGCAAGTACCGTTCTCCTGGCCACCGCCAAACCCAGACACGTGGAGAGGAAGGCACTGATGGACAACAGTCTGTTTTCCATTAGTTTCATTGAAGGACAGGTGAGATATGAGGGGTCTTTTATTATTATTATACAGGATTTATATAGCACCAACAGTGTACGCAGCGCTGTACAACAAAAGGGCAGACGGTACAATTACAATACTAATGACTACAGGAGGATTCAGAGGCCCGGCTCGTTAGAACTTACAATCTCAGATTTTAGACCCCCAATGTCTCGTTTAAGAGATTCTGTCACTAAAAAAATGCATCACATGGGAGACTTTTTGTCACGTATGTGCTAAAAAAAATAGTTTAGTGAAAACATAATTTAAAGTGTGAAAAATTAAAGTTATACCCAAGCACTTATAATCCCCCCCAAAACTTTTGGACCCCCACATGCACTCACTGACCAACGTAAATGCACGCATCAAGGCGCCGACGCATGAAAATGCTGATTGTGCTACACTTGTCACATATCGCCGCTCATGCCAGGGTGAGAGCGATTGTTCTAGGAGTCTCAGTTAATGCCAAACTGATGACCTGGAGGGGCTTTTACTGGACACTTGGGGGACGTTTTGATAACGCTGGTAACTTTATCTGTAGCTTAGCTGTGTAACATCATGTTAAAAATGTGAGTTTTTCAGCGTTTTTGCATTAGCGTTTAGTGGCGTTTTCCTGCGTTTGCGTTTTTTAGCATTTTTTTACCAGAAATTTTTTTTTTGTCAAAAAAACACCCAAAAACTCGGGGCCCAGAAGCATAGTGGGGGATGGATATATGGAGGCATGGATGGATGGATAGATGGTTGGGTTGAAGCATGGATGGATGGATATATGGAGGCATGGATGGATGGATAGATGGTTGGATTGAGGCATGGATGGATGGATAGATGGTTGGGTTGAGGCATGGATGGATGGATATATGGAGGGATGGATGGATGGATAGATGGTTGGGTTGAGGCATGGATGGATGGATATATGGAGGTTGACGGATGGATTGATGGTTGGGTTGAGGCCTGGATGGATGGATGGATATATGGAGGCATGGATGGATGGATAGATGGTTGGGTTGAGGCATGGATGGATGGATATATGGAGGCATGGATGGATGGATTGATGGTTGGGTTGAGGCCTGGATGGATGGATATATGGAGGCATGGATGGATGGATGGATGGATATATGGAGGCCTGGATGGATGGATAGATGGTTGGGTTGAAGCATGGATATATGGAGGCATGAATGGATGGATTGATGGTTGGGTTGAGGCATGGATGGATGGATATATGGAGGCATGGATGGATGGATAGATGGTTGGGTTGAGGCATGGATGGATGGATATATGGAGGCATGGATGGATGGATTGATGGTTGGGTTGAGGCATGGATGGATGGATCTATGGAGGCATGGATGGATGGATAGATGGTTGGGTTAAGGGATGGATGGATAGATATATGGAGGTATAGCTGGATAAAAAAATGTTTTCTGTCAAAAAGTCCAAAAACGCCAGTTTAAGGCGTTTTCCTGTGTTTTTTCCTAGAGTGTTTTTACAGCTAAAAAATCTAGTTCTGGGTTTTTTTCCTGCAAAAAAACATTGATTCCAGTCTCTGTGTATGGACACCTAGGATAACATGGGGGGGGGGGGGGGTTACTGGCTGTAGAAAAAAAATGTCCAAAAGCCAAAAACAGCCGCTGTAAAAACGTCCCGCGTGCGTGAGGACTTGAAGTGTCACCTGTGGAATATATAGGGTACCGTTGCTTGTTTTGCGGGCGTGTACAATTGTAATGCTTGACATGTTGGGTATCTATTTACTCGGTGCTACCTCATCTTTTATATTTTACCAAAACTTGGGCAATACATTGTGTTTTGTGCCACAAAATGGTATTTGTTACCGAAATTTTACATTTTGTAACTGTTGCGCTAATATCGCGTAGCACTACCCTCTTAGGGGTCGCTAAAGGTTTGGGCCCCTCTATAGTCCTTCACAGTCAGGCAACATGCATTTCTCAAAGATTTGAACTCTGGAGAAAGTACAGCTTGGGCTTATTTTTTGGGGTTTTTTTTTTTTTTTTTCAAGAGAATTGAACTTGGATGGGGTAAGGCGTGTATGGGATGCCCAGGGAACAGCAAACTGAGGACAAATTCCTGGTAATTATGCACAAGTCTTTTCCCAGAAAAGTCCTTTGTTGGTGAGCTCTCCAGCATCTCCTGGTATACCTTCCCAGACGCCAGATGAATCCTCTTCTCACCCAGCTATCTGGAGGAAATCCCTGGGCAAGGGGGTCCAGTACTTGCCATGTTAAGTCAAACAGTCCTGGGTAAAGAGCTTGTCAGGTTCCCCGCCAGAATGCCACTTTCCCCTTAGCTGGCCAAGTTGTGTAGGATTCCTCACTCTTCCTCCCCTGTGTGTTGGTTGGGTTAGTGCCTGCCTTCAGGCCTTCTACTAGGATGGCTCCTTCCCTGCTGCACAGGTGGTCCTCTTTCAGGAGACTCCTGTGGTTGGGTGATCCTCTTCTCCAGTTACCCTGCCTGGTGGTAGGCCTCTTCCCACTGAACCCCCTCCCAGGCCTCTGCATCTCAACCTCCTCTACACCTTCCACCCGAACTCTCCTGCCTCTGAACAGGCTACGTCACTAAAGGCTGTCCTGACCCCATGCCAAGCCTCAGCCTGGGGATTGGCCAGGATCCCTCAAGTGTGCAGACCAACTCCTCCTCACCCACCCACTGAGTTCTAGAGACTTCTCCAAGTCTCTAGATCGGGGGAAGTATCAGTGAGCTGATCTGCAGAGCCTCTCAGACCTGACCCAAATTTGACCCCTCTAACTATCACCTAGGCTGGACCTCAGCCCACCGGTGTATTTAGGTTTTGTGCTGCCCTAGGCAACAGAAAAACCGGACGCCCTGGCAGAGAGAGCCTGACACCAACCAACACCAAACACCCCCTTCCCCAACGGAGAGAGCTTGACACCAACCAACACCAAACACCCCCTTCCCCAATGGAGAGAGCTTGACACCAACCAACACCAAATACCCCGTTCCCCAACGGAGAGAGCTTGACACCAACCAACACCAAATACCCCCTTCCCCAATGGAAAGAGCTTGACACCAACCAACACCAAACACCCCCTTCCCCAATGGAGAGAGCTTGACACCAACCAACACCAAATACCCCCTTCCCCAACGGGGAGAGCTTGACACCAACCAACACCAAATACCCCCTTCCCCAACGGGGAGAGCTTGACACCAACCAACACCAAATACCCCCTTCCCCAACGGAGAGTGCTTGACACCAACCAACACCAAATACCCCCTTCCCCAACGGAGAGTGCTTGACACCAACCAACACCAAACACCCCCTTCCCCAACGGAGAGAGCTTGACACCAACCAACACCAAACACCCCCTTCCCCAATGGAGAGAGCTTGACACCAACCAACACCAAATACCCCCTTCCCCAACGGAGAGAGCTTGACACCAACCAACACCAAACACCCCCTTCCCCAACGGAGAGAGCTTGACACCAACCAACACAAAATACCCCCTTCCCCAATGGGGAGAGCTTGACACCAACCAACACCAAACACCCCCTTCCCCAACGGAGAGAGCTTGACACCAACCAACACCAAACACCCCCTTCCCCAACGGAGAGAGCTTGACACCAACCAACACCAAACACCCCCTTCCCCAATGGAGAGAGCTTGACACCGACCAACACCAAATACCCCCTTCCCCAATGGAGAGAGCTTGACACCAACCAACACCAAATACCCCCTTCCCCAACGGGGAGAGCTTGACACCAACCAACACCAAATACCCCCTTCCCCAATGGAGAGAGCTTGACACCAACCAACACCAAATACCCCCTTCCCCAATGGAGAGAGCTTGACACCAACCAACACCAAATACCCCCTTCCCCAACGGGGAGAGCTTGACACCAACCAACACCAAATACCCCCTTCCCCAATGGAGAGACACTCACCTTCACAGCTCTGGACATCCCCAGGAACAATAATTGGGCTCTGCATACGCCGTCAAACAGCCCGCAGCCTCCCTCGGATCTCACCTGGTCCCCATGCCACATATGTCCCTTCCAGGGGGAAGTGCTGCCCCCCTAAAAAATGCCGCCCTAGGTACATGCCTTGTTTGCCTTGTGGTAAATACACCCCTGCCACAGCCGTCTAAAAAAAAAAAAAAAAATAGCGATCTCCCCCTAGATAAATAGGAGGGGGGTGCTATGTTCGTGTAATTGGTATTACCACCATTTCATTCTCCAGGGTGTCTCCTTTCAGAAAATATTTTAGAGGGTTTAACTAACCTTCAGGCTTAAAACTATCTTTTAAACGAGTGAAAAAAAATGTAAAAAACACTCTGGCTGCAAAAAGGTTAAAGAGAGGAAATCGCAGCGCAGGAGGCAGTCATGGCTCCCCAGGGTGAGGTTCGTGGTCGTTGTGGAAGGTGACAGGATATAACGCAGCTGTACCTCCAGAGTCTAGGCTGCTTCTTCCCGGATGTGATGGTCTCAGGAGGACTCATCAGGTTCTTATGACATGGCTGCAGCCCAGGGGATGGTGGCCGACTCTATGGAGACGCCAAACGCACAGATAACCAGGTGGAAGGAAACCAACAAGCTGAATGTTCGTTCAGACCCCGGTCACACCATGCGCCATGCCATGCGAGCTACAAATTGCATGGCAAGTCGCCCCCTACTGTCCGCAATTACAGCCGTCATGTCGGTGCGATTCCAACTTGGTCGGAGACGCACAGATTTCTACAGTAGTGCATGCGATACTTCAGGTGCGATTTGTATAGACATCTGTGCCTTGCAAGTCGGAATGACGTCCGATTTTGAAATCACTTCACTGGAAGTCGCAGGATTTCCACGTCGGATCGGTGTGACCGCGGAGTAAGGCGCATTTCGTCATTTTATATGTATGTGCAAAAGAACAAACACTTAACTATACTGTGCAACTGCTGTGGGGCCCAGAAGTATAGTGGGGGCCCAGAAGTATAGTGGGGGCCCAGAAGCATAGTGGGGGCCCAGAAGTATAGTGGGGGCCCAGAAGTATAGTGGGGGCCCAGAAGTATAGTGGGGGCCCAGAGCCATGTGATTTCTGCAGGTAGCGATAACATCTGGCCTGGACATTTAATTACAATAATGTGCAGATTTGGATCCTCTATATCAGGGGTGTCAGGCAGGCGGACCTCCAGCTGTTGCGAAACTACAAGTCCCATCATGCCTCTGCCTTTGGGAGTCATGCTTGTAACTGACAATCTTGCAATGCCTCATGGGACTTGTAGTTTGACAACAGCTGGAGGGCCGCCAGTTTGACACCCGTGCCCCCCCCCCCCCACCCCAGCATGGAGACATGGATGGATGAATGGAGACATGGATGGATGGAGACATGGATGGATGGATTGATGGATGGAGACATGGATTTGATGGATGGAGACATGGATGGATGGATGGTTGGGTTGAGGCAATGATGGACGGTTGGATGGAGACATGGATTTGATGGATGGAGACATGGATGGATGGATTGATGGAAACATGGATGGATGGAGACATGGATGGATGGATGGAGACATGGAAGGATGAATGGATGGATGGAGACATGGATGGATGATTGGGTTGAGGCATGGTTGGATGGAGACATGGATGGATTGATGGATGGAGACGTGGAAGGATGAATGAATGGATTGATAGATGGATGAATAGATGGAGACATGGATGGATGGATGGATGGATGGATGGAGACATGGATGGATGGAGACATGGATGGATGAAGACATGGATGGATGAGACATGGATGGATGGATGGAGACATGGATGGATGGATGGATGGAGACATGGATAGATGGAGACATGGATGGATGGAGACATGGATGGATGAGACATGGATGGATGGAGACATGGATGGATGAGACATGGATGGATGGATGGATGAGACATTAGATGAGTTCTGTAATTAGTTGGGAGTTTTCCTCTAGGAAGCATGTAATTCCCATGACGCACGGTGTGATGTCCGGATGAATCCGAGGAGATTTGGATATTTCCTTCTCAGGTTCCGCCTCCTCTTGGCGTTCTACAAGGGCGGCTCCGCCCAATCGCTTACAGGCGACATTGGGGATAAATGCAGGGTGACAGGTCTTGTCTCCACCCCCTTCTGTAGTTTTCTGTAGTGGGTGGAGCTTATTTAGCTGTAGTGGGTGGATCCTGCTGGGCCCCTCCCACAGCCCTGCTGTCTCTCCTTGTGCAGGGTGACTGGTCTGGTCTCCACCCCCTTCTGTAGTTTTCTGCAGTGGGTGGAGTTTATCTAGCTGTAGTGGGTGGAGCTGATTTGGCTGTAGTGGGTGGATCCTGATGGGCCCCTCCCACAACTCTGCTCTCTCTCCTTGTGCAGGGTGACAGGTCTCCGCCCCCTTTAGTAGTTTTCTATAGTGGGTGGAGCTTATCTAGCTATAGTGGGTGGAGCCTGCTCTCTGCACAGATTATGTAGAGCACAGTGATGATTTCTCTGCTACTTTTACAAGGTGATGTCTGAGTTTGCAATGGACACAAAGTGTTTTTTTCTGCCAGCTTGTACCATCCTCTGACAGCTCCCAAACCTTTCCTTTTCCCCTGTTCATTTGGGTTGAACTGTGCATGTTGGCTGCGGTCATGCAGACTACCAATCCCAGAGGCCGTCTTGAGAGCGAGCAAGTGAGGGTGGCTACATTGCTACATGCATTGGGATCACGGTGAACGAACGTAGCCACCCTCTAACAGGAAGTCGGGTCTCAGCAGTGACGAGGAATGAGGAGATGAGGGGCGGAGCACAAAGGAAAGGAGTTTTTAAAGTTAAAGCAGAACTTCTCTCTCAGTCCACACGGACCGGTTATCATCCTTCCGCTGCCGGCATTCGTACATGGAAGGGCGCTTAGATTTATTAGTTTGATACCGACATCCCTGGCATAGGCAGATGCAGTCATACATCCCAGGATTCCTCAGGAGGGGCTTTCTCAGCTAAGCACACCCTCCTGCCTGTGTGCCTGAGCTAAGGGCAGATGGACTCCTGGCCCATAGCCACACCAGGAAGTGAGAAGGTGTCCCTGGTTGTCAGCAGAACTAGTGTCCCCATTGGAAGGTTTCCCCTCTATTCCTGTTCTGGGGACAACATAATATGTTGGAAAATAATTACATAAAACATAATAGGATATATTCGAAAATAATAGAATAGAATAGAATAGAATAAGTTAAAATAGAAAGAATATAGCCATCTTCCAAAATTTTTATTTTGAAAAGAATGGAATAGAATAAAAAAAGAATAGAAAATAATAGAATAAAAAAGAATAGAATAAGTTAAAATAGAAAGAATATAGCCATCTTCTAAAAAGAATAGAATAGAATAAAAAAAAATAGAAAATAATAGAATAGAATAAAAAAGGATTTGATTAGAATAGAAAAAACAAATATTGTCTTCTGAAATCCAAATTTCGAATAGAATAGACGCTTTTTTTCTTCACAATGAATTCGGATCAGTTTGATATTTTTGATTCAAATTCGATCCGAATAGTTCAAATCCATCGGGAAAATTTTAATCCGTTTGAAAAGAAACAAATGAAACAAATGAACTTCGTCACGAATACAACAAAAGGAAATTGACAAGTTAATGAATTGATCCAAAATAAAACAGAACAAATGTTCTACTGAAGCTGTTCTCATTGTGTCCAAGCATTGGGGGGGATTTGTAGTTCATCTGCGGCTGGGCGTGGCCTCTGTAGGCACCATCTGCCCAATGACGGCTGACAACTGACCTTTGACACGCTGTGCTCCCCGGGTGTAGGGATCTGTCATGTGACATTTGGGATCTGTCATGCGATATTTGGGATGTGTCATGTGATATTTGGGATGTCATGTGATATTTGGGATGTCATGTCATATTTGGGATGTGTCATGTGATATTTGGGATGTCATGTCATATTTGGGATGTGTCATGTGATATTTGGGATGTGTCATGTGATATTTGGGATGTGTCATGTGATATTTGGGATGTGTCATGTGATATTTGGGATGTCATGTGATATTTGGGATGTGTCATGTCATATTTGGGATGTGTCATGTCATATTTGGGATGTGTCATGTGATATTTGGGATGTCATGTGATATTTGGGATGTCATGCGATATTTGGGATGTGTCATGTGATATTTGGGATGTCATGTCATATTTGGGATGTGTCATGTCATATTTGGGATCTGTCATGCGATATTTGGGATGTGTCATGTGATATTTGGGATGTCATGTGATATTTGGGATGTCATGTCATATTTGGGATGTGTCATGTGATATTTGGGATGTCATGTCATATTTGGGATGTGTCATGTGATATTTGGGATGTGTCATGTGATATTTGGGATGTGTCATGTGATATTTGGGATGTGTCATGTGATATTTGGGATGTCATGTCATATTTGGGATGTCATGTCATATTTGGGATGTGTCATGTCATATTTGGGATCTGTCATGCGATATTTGGGATGTGTCATGTGATATTTGGGATGTCATGTGATATTTGGGATGTCATGCGATATTTGGGATGTCATGCGATATTTGGGATGTGTCATGTGATATTTGGGATGTCATGTCATATTTGGGATGTGTCATGTCATATTTGGGATGTGTCATGTCATATTTGGGATGTGTCATGTGATATTTGGGATGTGTCGTGATATTTGGGATGTCATGTGATATTTGGGATGTCATGTGATATTTGGGATGTGTCATGTGATATTTGGGATGTCATGTCATATTTGGGATGTGTCATGTCATATTTGGGATGTGTCATGTCATATTTGGGATGTGTCATGTGATATTTGGGATGTGTCATGTGATATTTGGGATGTCATGTCATATTTGGGATGTGTCATGTCATATTTGGGATGTGTCATGTGATATTTGGGATGTGTCATGTGATATTTGGGATGTCATGTCATATTTGGGATGTGTCATGTGATATTTGGGATGTGTCATGTGATATTTGGGATGTGTCATGTGATATTTGGGATATCATGTCATATTTGGGATGTGTCATGTGATATTCGGGATGTCATGTGATATTTGGGATGTGTCATGTCATATTTGGGATGTGTCATGTCATATTTGGGATGTGTCATGTCATATTTGGGATGTGTCATGTCATATTTGGGATGTGTCATGTGATATTTGGGATGTGTCGTGTGATATTTGGGATGTCATGTCATATTTGGGATGTGTCGTGTGATATTTGGGATGTCATGTCATATTTGGGATGTGTCATGTGATATTTGGGATGTCATGTCATATTTGGGATGTGTCATGTGATATTTGGGATGTGTCATGTGATATTTGGGATGTCATGTCATATTTGGGATGTGTCATGTGATATTTGGGATGTGTCATGTGATATTTGGGATGTCATGTCATATTTGGGATGTGTCATGTGATATTTGGGATGTGTCATGTGATATTTGGGATGTCATGTGATATTTGGGATGTGTCATGTGATATTTGGGATGTGTCATGTGATATTTGGGATGTGTCATGTGATATTTGGGATGTCATGTGATATTTGCTGAGAGAGACTCACCTTCGATGTTGTCTACTTGCAGCTCTGGCCAGGACATCCAGGGAACCAGCGTTGTGGCCAACCTGCCCGTTCTCATTCGGCAGAACCCTTCGGATTCCCTGCGAAGAGTCGTGCCAAAAGTCAGAGTAAGCATTCTTTTATTTTTCACTTGCCTGTCGCTGTTATCTGGTCACTTTTGGATAGATTGGGTTAGAACCCCAGTAAGGGTCTTTTCTGCTGTCTTGGACAGTTGTCACCAGAAGAGGTGTCCCCATTGGAAGGTTTCCCCCCACCTCCTTATCAGCTGTCCCTGTTCACAGCCTTGTGGCCACAGATCGGGTTGGGGTGGTTGTGCATTGGCTTGCCTTCTTATATGTAGCGGTGCACACACGTGTCAAGGCTTATGGTGGCCGGTGTTGTGGATTTTTTCGACAGCTACCTTGTAAGAGAGTATGACTGACCTCTGCCTTTCTGTTGCTGACCTGGACTTCCTGACTCTGCCTGTGTCTCCTGATTTCTATCCTTGCCTGCCGCCTGCCTCGACCTCTGCCTGGAACTGTCCTTGCCTGCCGCCTGCCTCGACCTCTCCCTGGAACTGACTATCCTTGACTGCCTCCTGCCTCGACCTCTCCCTGGAACTGACTATCCTTGACTGCCTCCTGCCTCGACCTCTCCCTGGAACTGACTATCCTTGACTGCCTCCTGCCTCGACCTCTGCCTGGAACTGACTATCCTTGCCTGCCACCTGCCTCGACCTCTGCCTGGAACTGACTATCCTTGACTGCCTCCTGCCTCGACCTCTGCCTGGAACTGACTGTCCTTGACTGCCGCATGCCTCCACTTTTGCCTGAAACTGACTATCCTTGACTGCCACCTGCCTCAACCTCTGCCTGGAACTGACTATCCTTGACTGCCGCATGCCTCCACTTTTGCCTGGAACTGACTATCTTTGCCTGCTGTCTGCCTCGACTTCTGCCTGGAACTGACTATCCTTGACTGCTGCCTGCCTCTACCTCTGCCTAGAACTGACTATCCTTGCCTGCCTCCTGCCTCAACCTCTTCCTGGAACTGACTATCCTTGTCTGCCACCTGCCTCGACCTCTGCCTGTGTCTCCTGATTTCTATCCTTGCCTTCCGCCTGCCTCGACCTGTGCCTGGAACTGACTATCCCTTCCTGCCTCAACCTCTGCCTGGAACTGACTATCCTTGTCTGCCACCTGCCTCGACCTCTGCCTGGAACTGACTATCCTTGACTGCCACCTGCCTTGACCTCTGCCTGGAACTGACTATCCTTGACTGCCTCCACTTCTGCCTGGAACTGACTATCATTGCCTGCCGCCTGCCTCGAAATCTGCCTGGAACTGACTATCCTTGACTGCTGCCTGCCTCTACCTCTGCCTAGAACTGACTATCCTTGCCTGCCTCCTGCCTCAACCTCTTCCTGTAACTGACTATCCTTGACTGCCTCCTGCCTTGAACTCTGCCTCGAACTGACTATCCTTGACTGCCTCCTGCCTTCACTTCTGCCTGGAACTGACTATCCTTGACTGCTGCCTGCCTCAACCTGTGCCTAGAACTGACTATCCTTGCCTGCTACCTGCCTCTTCCTCTGCCTGGAATTGACTATCCTTGTCTGCCTTCTGCCTCAACTTCTGCCTGGAAACCGACTATCCTTGTCTAACGCTTGCTTAAACCTCTACCTGGGAATTGATTAACTGTGCCTGTCACATGCTTTGACCCCTGCCTGGAAACTGACTCTCCTTGAGGTTGAGGCAAGCAGCAGGCAAAGATAGTTTCCAGGCAGAGGTCGGGGCAGGCAGTAGGCAAGGATAGTCAGTTTCCATGCAGAGCTTGTGGCAGGCAGTAGGCAAGGATAGTCAGTTTCCAGACAGAGGTTGTGGCAGGCAGTAGACAAGGATAGTCAGTTTCCAGGTAGAGGTTGTGGCAGGCAGTAGGCAAGGATAGTCAGTTTCCAGACAGAGGTTGTGGCAGGCAGTAGGCAAGAACAGTCAGTTTCCAGGTAGAGCTTGTGGCAGGCAGTAGGCAAGGATAGTCCGTTTCCAGGTAGAGCTTGTGGCAGGCAGTAGGCAAGGATAGTCAGTTTCCAGGTAGAGGTTGTGGCAGGCAGTAGGCAAGGATAGTCAGTTTCCAGGCTGAGGTCGAGGCAGGCAGTAGGCAAGGATAGTCAGTTTCCAAGCAGAGCCACAAGGCAGGTAAGCATAGTTATTTTACAGACAGGGGTTGAGGTGGGTGGCAGGCAAGGATAGTTGCTTTTCAGGCTGAGGTTGAGGCAGGCAAAGAAAGTCAGTTTCCAGGCAGAGGTGGAGGCTGGCAAGAATAGATGTTTTTTAGGTCGAAAGCAGGAGGCGGGCAAAGAAAGTTGATTTCCAGGCAGAGGTGGTGGCAGGGGGCAGGCAGGGATGGTCAGTTTTGAGGCAGAGGTCCAAGCAGGCATCAGTCAAGGATGTGTGCCTTGACAAGTTCCTGAACCTGACCGATTTGCTTGCTGCCATTCTGTCTCCTCATTGTAGCCTCCCTGTTTCTGCAAACCCCCTGCTCAGGTGATACTGAGCTTGGTGACCTGGGGGCATCCTGCAAAGCTCTAGGGTTACTGGCCCATCATTCCTTGTGGGGTGCTCTAGCAAAGACCAAGGTCCCATTGGGACACTACCACTCAGGTGATCCTGAGCTCGGTGACTTGGGGGCATCTTGAAAGCTCTAGAGTTACTGGCCCATCATCCCATGTGGGGTGCTCTAGCAAAGACCAAGGTCCCATTAGGACACTACCACTCAGGTGATCCTGAGCTCGGTGACTTGGGGGCATCTTGCAAAGCTCTAGGGTTACTGGCCCATCATTCCTTGTGGGGTGCTCTAGCAAAGACCAAGGTCCCATTGGGACGCTACCATTAAGGTGATTCCGAGCTCAGTGACATCTTGAAAGCTCTATGTTTACTGGCCCATCATCCCATGTGGGGTGCTCTAGCAAAGACCAAGGTCCCATTAGGACACTACCACTCAGGTGATCCTGAGCTCGGTGACTTGGGGGCATCTTGCAAAGCTCTAGGGTTACTGGCCCATCATTCCTTGTGGGGTGCTCTAGCAAAGACCAAGGTCCCATTGGGACGCTACCATTAAGGTGATTCCGAGCTCAGTGACATCTTGAAAGCTCTATGTTTACTGGCCCATCATCCCATGTGGGGTGCTCTAGCAAAGACCAAGGTCCCTTTGGGAAACTACCACTCAGATGATCCTGAGCTTGGTGACTTGGGGGCATCTTGAAAGCTCTAGAGTTACTGGCCCATCATCCCATGTGGGGTGCTCTAGCAAAGACCAAGGTCCCATTAGGACACTACTACTCAGGTGATCCTGAGCTCGGTGACTTGGGGGCATCTTGCAAAGCTCTAGGGTTACTGGCCCATCATCCCATTTGGGGTGCTCTAGCAAAGACCAAGGTCCCATTAGGACACTACCAGTCAGATGAGCCTCCATCATCTGTCAGTGGTGGATCCCGTAATAGTGTCCGGGTGACATTGGTCTCCAGGTCATATAGAGAGGAAGAACCTCCCAGAGGGCACACAGACGGCAACAAAAACCTGGTCGAGGATCTGACCCACACCCCCCCCAAAAAACGTACATGCTGTCTAGCCTCATCAAGAATTTAATACTTTTCACCGGAGCAGTCCTTTAATACGGGATGTTCTGTTCCTCTGATCCGTACAGACGCAGTTATAAACCTTGCATCCCCCCCGCCGTTGTCATGGTAACAGACAAATTGTATCATAGCTCTGTAAAACAATGGAGAAGGAGCAGAAGTTTCATTCAGAATGAAGTGACAGCAGACGTGACGGTTACCATCTGCCAGCTATTACTGCCTGTAACGTGTGCGCCGTCCTGGATTACAGTCTATAGGCTCCGTATACTGGAGGGATTGGAGGGACATTCACAGTGAAATCCTGCTCAACCCTCAAAGGGGATATATAATAAGCTGAAGGGATGGTTCACGCCATGTATGTTGAGCTGCATAGATCCACCCAGTCTCAAAGCATAGATCCACGCAGTCTCAAAGCATAGATCCACGCAGTATCAAAGCATAGATCCACGCAGTATCAAAGCATAGATCCACGCAGTCTCAATGCATAGACCCACGCAGTCTCAATGCATAGATCCATGCAGATTCAATGCATAGATCCACGCAGATTCAATGCATAGATCCACGCAGATTCAATGCATAGATCCACGCAGATTCAATGCATAGATCCACGCAGATTCAATGCATAGATCCACGAAGACTCAATGCATAGATCCATGGATACTCAATGCATAGATCCATGCAGTCTCAAAGTGTAGATCACGCAGTCTCAAAGTGTAGATCACGCAGTCTCAAAGTGTAGATCACGCAGTGTCAAAGCATAGATCCACGCAGTGTCAAAGCATAGATCCACGCAGTGTCAAAGCATAGATCCACGCAGTGTCAAAGCATAGATCCACGCAGACTCAATGCATAGATCCATGCAATCTCAAAGCATAGATACAGTCTCAAAGCATAGATCCACGCAGTCTCAAAGCGTAGATCCACGCAGTCTCAAAGCATAGATCCACGCAGTCTCAAAGCATAGATCCACGCAGACTCAAAGCATAGATCCATGTAGTCTCAAAGCATATATCCACGCAGACTCAATGCATAGATCCACACAATCTCAAAGCATAGATCGACGCAGACTCAAAGCATAGATCCACACATTCTCAAAGCATAGATCCACACATTCTCAAAGCATAGATCCACACATTCTCAAAGCATAGATCCACACATTCTCAAAGCATAGATCCACGCAATCTCAAAGCATAGATACAGTCTCAAAGCATAGATCCACGCAGTCTCAAAGCGTAGATCCACGCAGTCTCAAAGCATAGATCCATGCAGTCTCAAAGCATAGATCGACGCAGACTCAAAGCATAGATCCATGTAGTCTCAAAGCATATATCCACGCAGACTCAATGCATAGATCCACACAATCTCAAAGCATAGATCGACGCAGACTCAAAGCATAGATCCACACATTCTCAAAGCATAGATCCACACATTCTCAAAGCATAGATCCACACATTCTCAAAGCATAGATCCATGCAATCTCAAAGCATAGATACAGTCTCAAAGCATAGATCCACGCAGTGTCAAAGCATAGATCCACGCAGTGTCAAAGCATAAATCCATGCAGTGTCAAAGCATAGGTCCACGCAGTCTCAAAGCATAGATCCACGCAGTCTCAAAGCATAGATCCACACAGTCTCAAAGCATAGATCCACGCAGTCTCAAAGCATAGATCCACGCCGACTCAATGCATAGATCCACACAATCTCAAAGCATAGATCGACGCAGACTCAAAGCATAGATCCACACATTCTCAAAGCATAGATCCACGCAGTCTCTATGCATAGATCCACACATTCTCAAAGCATAGATCCACGCAGTCTCTATGCATAGATCCACACATTCTCAAAGCATAGATCGACACAGACTCAAAGCATAGATCCATGCAGTCTCAAAGCATAGATCCACGCAGACTCAATGCATAGCTCCACGCAATCTCAAAGCATAGATCCACGCAGTGTCAAAGCATAGATCCACGCAGTGTCAAAGCATAAATCCACGCAGTGTCAAAGCATAGGTCCACGCAGTCTCAAATCATAGATCCACACAGACTCAATGCATAGATCCACATAGTCTCAAAGCATAGATCCACGCAGTCTCAAATCATAGAGCCACGCAGACTCAATGCATAGATCCACACAGTCTCAAAGCATAGATCCACGCTGTCTCTAAGCATAGATCCACACATTCTCAAAGCATAGATCGACGCAGATTCAATGCATAGATCCACGCAGACTCAATGCATAGATCCACGCAATCTCAAAGCATAGATCCACGCAGTCTCAAAGCATAGATCCACACAGTCTCAAAGCATAGATCCACGCAGTCTCAAATCATAGATCCACGCAGACTCAATGCATAGATCCACGCAGACTCAATGCATAGATCCACGCAGTCTCAAAGCAGAAGTCAACGCTCAACACAAGGGCACATAGTAAAAACTGCTTTCCATGTGCCCTTTTCACACCATAACACTGTGTTGAAAAAAGTATACAGTGTGATGCATTGCAACAACGCATCACATCGCCCAGACACAACGTACACCAGCATGCATGCACTTAGCACGTGGGCTGGTGTGAACAAGCCCTAAAGTCAAAATGTGCCCTCAGATGGATTCCTTCCCCCTTGAGCCCCGTTTTTACTTGTAGCTCATACATTATTTTATTTCACATCCATCATCCCATGTGGGGTGCTCTAGCAAAGACCAAGGTCCCATTAGGTTTCCATAGATCCTTAGGTAACTCAGACGACATGCAGGGTCCACTTCCTCCTCAGATCTTCTGCTGGCTGTGGGGGGTCCTTGATGTTTCAGACAGCAGTGCTGATGAGGTGACATCTTTGTCACTGTCTGCTTCAATACAGTGTGCACTATGGTGGTGCCCCCTCTGGGGTGGGTCCATGGCGCCCTGCACTCACCCTTTTTTTAAAAAAAAAAGACAAATTCAAGCCCCCAATAAAAGACAGCATGAAGAGGACACAGTGTCACAGTAGTGTCTTCTGCCTCGCCTCAAATCGCTCCCCCCACAGTAGTATCCTCTGCCCTCCTTTTACATCACCCCCCCCCCCCCAGTAATGTACTCTGTCCCTCCACTGTAGTGTTCTCTGACCCTCTTCCCTTCCCACATAGTACTGTCCTCTACTCCCCCCATACACACTGTAGAGTCCTCTGCACCCCCCCCCCCACACACCGTATTGTCTTCTACTCCCCCCACACACTGTAGTGTCCTCTGCACCCCCCCCCCCACACACCGTATTGTCTTCTACTCCCCCCACACACTGTAGTGTCCTCTGAACCCCCCCCACACACACCGTATTGTCTTCTACTCCCCCCACACACTGTAGAGTCCTCTGCACCCCCCCCCCACACACCGTATTGTCTTCTACTCCCCCCACACACTGTAGTGTCCTCTGAACCCCCCACACACACACCGTACTGTCTTCTACTCCCCCCACACACTGTAGTGTCCTCTGAACCCCCCACACACACACCGTATTGTCTTCTACTCCCCCCACACACTGTAGAGTCCTCTGCACCCCCCCCCCACACACCGTATTGTCTTCTACTCCCCCCACACACTGTAGTGTCCTCTGAACCCCCCACACACACACCGTACTGTCTTCTACTCCACCCACACACCGTAGTATCCTCTGCACCCCCCCCCCCACACACACTGTAGTGTCCTCTGCACCCCCCCCACACACACTGTAGTGTCCTTTACTCCCCACACACACACACCGTATTGTCTTCTACTCCCCCCCCACACACTGTAGTGTCCTCTGAACCCCCCACACACTGTAGTGTCCTCTGAACCCCCCACACACTGTAGTGTCTTCTGCACCCCCCATACACTGTAGTGTCTTCTGCACCCCTCCACACACTGTAGTGTCTTCTGCACCCCCCCACACACACTGTAGTGTCTTCTGCACCCCTCCACACACTGTAGTGTCTTCTGCACCCCCACACACACACTGTAGTGTCTTCTGCACCCCCCACACACTGTAGTGTCCTCTGCACTCCCCCCCCCACACACTGTAGTGTCTTCTGCACCCCTCCACACACTGTAGTGTCTTCTGCACCCCTCCACACACTGTAGTGTCTTCTGCACCCCCCCACACACACTGTAGTGTCTTCTGCACCCCCCACACACTGTAGTGTCCTCTGCACTCCCCCCCCCCACACACTGTAGTGTCTTCTGCACCCCTCCACACACTGTAGTGTCTTCTGCACCCCCCACACACTGTAGTGTCTTCTGCACCCCCCCACACACTGTAGTGTCTTCTGCACCCCCCACACACTGTAGTGTCCTCTGCACCTCCCCCCCCCACACACACAGTAGCATCCTCTGTCCCCCACACACACACACAATAGTGTCCTGTGCCCCCAAAGTAGTGTCCTGTGCCCCCTTGCCAACAGTAATGTCCCCTGCCCCCCAAAGTAGCACTGTCCTGCATTCCCCCCACCCCACCCCACAGTAGTGTCCTTTGCCCCTCCTCAATAGCACTGTACTCTGCACCCCCCCCCCCCCCCCAGTAGTGTACTCCGCCCCCCTCCATATCATTGTCCTCTGAATTATAGCTGTCCCCCCCAAACACAGTAGTGTCCTCGGCCCCCCCTCCATAGCACTGTACTCTCCATCCCCCCCCGAAGTAGTGTCCTCTGCCCCCCCATAGCATTGTCCTCTGCAGCCCCCCCCCCTCGTCAGAGTAGGAGTGTCCTCTGCTCCCCCATAGCCATTTCCTCTGCCCCCCCAATAGGTGTTCTCTGTCCCCCAGAGAAGGGAGGCTGGGGGGACGGATCGGCACAGCCCTGATCGAGAGCTACTTGTCAGCTTCCCGCAATCAATGGGTTGCTGACCTTGGATCTAGAGAACTGTTGGGGCCACAAGGGGCCCCACAATCACCAGCTTCATGGTTGGATCTCACCTTTACAGGCTTTCTTGTACCCCGGAGATCCTCGTGTTTGGTGGTTCTGATCTACAAATCTGCTTTTATACCAATGCTGTCCTCTCTCCGCAGGAAGTCCTCCATGTGGCGGGAGTGGAGATGCAGCTGACTGCGGCCTATTCCTTCCTGACGATCCTACAAGAGGAGTCGGTTCCGGTCCATTCGTACTGCCTGTCCTTCCTGCAGATCATCCTGCAGAATCTGGAACACAGAGACACGGGTGAGGGGCGCACTGCCACCGGATATGACCTCCATATCCCCATATCCATGATCATTTCATGTCACGGATGGGACCTTACTAGGTGTACGTCCGGCCCCCGCAGAGATCATACAATGGGACCAGAGTTCATACAATGGGACCAGAGATCATACAATGGGACCAGAGTCCATACAATGGGATCAGAGATCATACAATGGGACCAGAGTCCATACAATGGGATCAGAGATCATACAATGGGGTCAGAGATCATACAATGGGACCAGAGATCATACAATGGGATCAGAGATCATACAATGGGGTCAGAGATCATACAATGGGACCAGAGTCCATACAATGGGACCAGAGATCATACAATGGGACCAGAGTCCATACAATGGGATCAGAGATCATACAATGGGATCAGACATCATACAATGGGACCAGAGTCCATACAATGGGATCAGAGATCATACAATGGGACCAGAGATCATACAATGGGACCAGAGTCCATACAATGGGATCAGAGATCATACAATGGGATCAGACATCATACAATGAGACCAGAGTCCATACAATGGGATCAGAGATCATACAATGGGATCAGAGATCATACAATGGGACCAGAGTCCATACAATGGGACCAGACATCATACAATGGGACCAGAGTTCATACAATGGGACCAGAGATCATACAATGGGACCAGAGATCATACAATGGGACCAGAGATCATACAATGGGACCAGAGATCATACAATGGGACCAGAGATCATACAATGGGACCAGAGATCATACAATGGGATCAGAGATCATACAATGGGACCAGAGTTCATACAATGGGACCAGAGATCATACAATGGGACCAGAGTTCATACAATGGGACCAGAGATCATACAATGGGACCAGAGTCCATACAGTGGGACCAGAGATCATACAATGGGACCAGAGTCCATACAATGGGACCAGAGTCCATACAATGGGACCAGAGTCCTTACAATGGGACCAGAGTCCATACAATGGGACCAGTGTCCATACAATGGGACCAGAGATCATACAATGGGACCAGTGTCCATACAATGGGACCAGAGTCCATACAATGGGACCAGAGTCCATACAATGGGACCAGAGTCCATACAATGGGACCAGTGTCCATACAATGGGACCAGAGTCCATACAATGGGACCAGAGTCCATACAATGGGACCAGAGTCCATACAATGGGACCAGAGATCATACAATGGGACCAGTGTCCATACAGTGGGACCAGAGATCATACAATGGGACGTACATGGAAGAAACTCGTCATACTTTAGTCTCAGCAGCTGGCAATGATTGGTTTCTCCAGCTGAATATCATACACCACACCCATGCGCCCCCTGACCACCTACATGAGGCGGGACGTGTCAATCCTACAGGGTATGAAGAACAATTCCAGGGTTGGCTATTGTTACATTGTTCCAGCTTGGAGCAACTATGTATATACCATACCTGTTACTTCCCTCCAGAAGCTGGAAGTCACTAAGGTAGACATTGTTAATACACTGCTACTACACCACTACTACACCCCTACTACACCCCTACTACACCCCCTACTACACCCCTACTACACCCCTATTTCACCCCTACTACACCCCTACTACACCCCTACTACACCCCTACTTCACCCCTACTACCCCCCTACTACACCCCTACTACACCCCTACTACACCCCTACTACACCCCCTACTACACCCCTACTACACCCCCTACTACACCCCTACTTCACCTCTACTACACCCCTACTACACCCCTACTACACCCCCTACTACACCCCTACTACACCCCCTACTACACCCCCTACTACACCCCTACTACACCCCTACTACACCCCCTACTACAGTGATCTCCACGTGCTTCTGGCTGCCCTGCTGCATTGTGAACACAGGAGGTTGGCCACTCGGCATGGGCATCATTCAGAAATCTCTTTGCATATTCCCAATGAATGCAAACATTCTCTGATTGGATGTGGTGCAGAAGCAGGGTGGTGACATCATGCTCTCCACCTTGTCCAATCCAATCAAAGAATGGTTTGCATTCATCGAGAAAATGCAAAGCATTCCTTGAATGACGCCCACACCCAGCGGTCGACTTCACTGGAGTAGTGGTGTAGTAGTGATGTTATCGTGGTATAGTAGTGGTGTTATAGTGGTGTAGTAGCGGTGTAATAGTGGTGTAGTAGCGGTGTAATAGTGGTGTAGTAGCGGTGTAATAGTGGTGTAGTAGTGGTGTAATAGTGGTGTAGTAGTGGTGTAGTAGTGGTGTAATAGCGGTGTAATAGTGGTGTAGTAGCGGTGTAATAGTGGTGTAGTAGCGGTGTAATAGTGGTGTAGTAGCGGTGTAATAGTGGTGTAGTAGTGGTGTAATAGTGGTGTAGTAGCGGTGTAATAGTGGTGTAGTAGTGGTGTAATAGTGGTGTAGTAGTAGTGTAATAGTGGTGTAATAGTGGTGTAATAGTGGTGTAGTAGCGGTGTAATAGCGGTGTAGTAGCGGTGTAATAGTGGTGTAGTAGCGGTGTAATAGTGGTGTAGTAGTGGTGTAGTAGTGGTGTAATAGTGGTGTAATAGTGGTGTAATAGTGGTGTAATAGCGGTGTAATAGCGGTGTAGTAGCGGTGTAATAGTGGTGTAGTAGCGGTGTAATAGTGGTGTAGTAGAGGTTTAGTAGTGGTGTAATAGTGGTGTAGTGTAGTTATAGTGGTGTAATAGTGGTGTAGTAGTGGTGTAATAGTGGTGTAGCAGAGGTTTAGTAGTGCTAATACACTGCTACTACATGACTTCTACACCGATGCTGCTACATTACACCTATACCTTTGCTACACCACTATTCCAGTGATCTCCTCTGGCTTTGGGGTTCCGTGCTCTGTGATTGGCCTGCTGCATTGTGAACACAGGGGGCCGGTCGCTCAGTATAGGCACCATTCAGAGAATGTTTTGCATTTTCCGAATGAATGCGAAGCATTCTCTGATTGGACAAGGTGGAAAGTATGGTATCCCCACCTCTCCACCTCCTCCAATCAGACAACCCTTTGCATTCATTGAGAAACAATAATAAATGATCTTGAGGTTTACACAGGCAACAAATGGGCAACTGTGACAATACATGGGCAGCAAATACACAGTCAGTAGATTTTTTTTTTCCAACGAAAGGGCAATGGTGGCAATACATGGGCAATAAATAGGCAACAATGGCAATACATGGGCAACAAATAGGCAACAATGGCAATACATGGGCAATCAATAGGCAACAATGGCAATACATGGGTGTAACGGAACCGGTACCCGACCGCACTTGGGTATATTCCGTTATCCTGCAGCTTCCCCTGTCCGAACACCATCCACGGACCACACCCTTGGAATCCCTCAGGAAAATAGACAGACAACCAGCTCTTACTAAAACAGGAAGTCAACTAACTTTATTGTACACAAAACATGTTTTATACAGAGGGCGGGGAAAGACAACCAGGGACAGGAAACACCTCATCACCCCTCCCCATCCAACCAGACACAGAACAATGGGATGCAACCATGTGGCAAAGGACATTGCCCAACCCCCACACCAATACACAAACAGTACATCCCATAATAGTTGGCTGGACAGGGAGACACAGCACCATGGGGGGTAGCACATGGTAAACAGACAATGGACAACACACTATACACAGAACTCAGACATTCACATACACACCCTGTAACCCTTAACAGGCACAGGGTGCCTTAAACATAATGAGGGGGACATGAGCTGACCAAGCGGTCCCCCCACCCCCAAAAGTCACTCCCGTCACAATGGGCAATAAATAGGCAACAATGGCAATACATGGGCAACAAATAGGCAACAATGGCAATACATGGGCAATCAATAGGCAACAATGGCAATACATGGGCAATAAATAGGCAACAATGGCAATACATGGGCAATCAATAGGCAACAATGGCAATACATGGGCAACAAATAGGCAACAATGGCAATACATGGGCAACAAATAGGCAACAATGGCAATACATGGGCAACAAATAGGCAACAATGGCAATACATGGGCAATCACAACCACACTTTGGTAAGAACTGGATACTGATGGGAATACAAAGGTAATAAATGGGCAACTGTGACATCGCTGGGTCTACAACAAGGTGGACGCAGAACAGTCATCCCCACCATGGAGGTACATGGGAATCTCCTGACGTTCAGGTAGACAGCAGCCCATCCAGGAACATGATCTCCACCCGTCCTGTCACTGTGAAGGTGACAGGTGCTCTTGGCTGACGCGTTCCATGACGGAATGTACGGATGATATACAACGATGGTTTCTGATTGGATGTTTCTGTGGCAGGTGTGAGCAACGCGTGGCTGGACACCCTCCTCGCCGTCATAGACGTCTTGCCAAAGGAGACCATCAGACACGAGGTAATGAAAGCCATCTCTGCCTGGACACACACAGGGACAAATGTTCAGATCAAACTAGAGTTCCCCTTTAATCTGCTGCCATTATGCATATTGTCGGAGCGGGGCCCCAAGCTTTTCTCCAAGTGAATTATGTCTGTAAAGTTGGCACTGGGGGGCCCCAATTTCAGTACGGTGGTGTCCGGCTCCTTGGTAACTGGCAGATCCAGGAGTCTCCATGGCTGATAGAACACAGCGGGCTCTGTGCGCTGACTCCATGCAGACGCGGTATTTCTTCTGCTGACAGCGAGTAGACTGCCAAGGGCCCGGCCCGGGACAGATATCCTCGAGTGGCCTCTGCAGAACGCTGCCGGGGCCCCCGAGATACCACCTCCTGTGTAAGAGGTCCTGCTGGTAGGTAACAGAGACAGCCCCCACCGCTACATAGGGGGCCCCTTAGAGCTGAGGTTCCTTGCCTTAGACGGAGCGGGGCCCCAGAAATTCCAGAACCTTTCATGCCCCAACAGAAAAAAAAAGTTTATACCCATAAAATTAAAGTATGGGAGTGCAAACTATGTATATAAAATATATTACAAAGGGAGAATAGCCCCCAAATCATTGGTGTCAGCGGATTGTGGCCCCCAGAAGAGAATAGCCTCAAACCATTGGTGTCAGTAGAATAGTGGCCCCCAGAAGAGAATAACCTCCCAGATCATTGGTGACAGTGGGATAGTGACCCCCAGAAGAGAATATCCTCCCAAATGATTGGTGTCAGTGGTATTGTGGCCCCCAGAACAGAATAGCCTCCCAAATCATTGGTGTCAGTGGTATTGTGGCCCCCAGAACAGAATAGCCTCCCAAATCATTGGTGTCAGTGGGATAGTGACCCCCAGAACAGAATAGCCCCCCAAATCAGTAGGATAGTGACCCCCAGAATAGAATAGCCCCCTCCAATCATTGGTGTCAGTAGAATAGTGGCCCCCAGAAGAGAATAACCTCCCAAATCTTTGGTGTCAGCGGGATAGTGGCCCCCCAGAAGACAATAGCTCCCCCTCCAAATCAGTATGATAGTGGCCCCCAGAATAAAATAGACTCCCAAATCATTGGTGATAGTGGCCCCCAGAAGAGAACAGTCTCAAATCATTGGTGTCAGTAGAATAGTGGCCCCCAGAAGAGAATAGCCTCACAAATCTTTGGTTTCAGTGGGATAGTGGCCCCCCAGAACATAATAGACCCCCCCAAATCAAGATAGTGATCCCCAGAATAGAATAGCCCCCCCCCCCAATCATTGGTGTCAGTAGAATAGTGGCTCTCAGTGGAGAATAGCCTCCCAAATCTTTAGTTTTGGTGGGATAGTGGCCCCCAGAACAGAATAGCCCCCACCCAAATCAGTAGGATAGTGGCCCCCAAAATAGAATAGCCCGTCCCTCCAGATCATTTGTGTCAGTAGAATAGTGGCCCCCAGAACAGAATAACCTCCCAAATCATTGATGTTAGTGGGGTAGTAGCCCCCAGAATAGAACAGCCTCAAATCATTGGTGTCAGTAGGATGGTGGCCCCCCAGGAAAGAACGGCTCCCCAGATCATTGCTGTCAGTGGGATAGTGGCCCCCCCACAGAGAACAGCCTCAAATCATCGGTGTCAGTGGGACTATGGCCAACAGGTGAGAATAGCCTCCAAATCATTGGTGTGAGTGGGATAGTGCCCCCCCCCAGAAGAGAATGGCCCCTGCCCAAAATCATTGGTGTCGTTGGAATAGTGGCACCCAGAAGAGAATAGCGTCCCAAATCGTTGGTGTCAGTAGAATAGTAGCCCCTAAAAGAGAATAGCCTTCCGAATCATTGGTGTCAGTGGTATTGTGGCTCCCAGAAGAGAACAGAATCTCAAATCATTGGTGTCATTGGAATAGCGGCACCCAGAAGAGAATAGCTTCCCAAATCTTTGGTGTCAGTAGGATAGTGGCCCCTAGAAGAGAATATCCCCCAAAATCATTGGTTTCAGTAGAACAGTGGCCCCCAGAAGAGAATAGCGTCCCAAATCTTTGGTGTCAGTGGGATAGTGGCCCCCAGAAGAGAATAGCTTCCCAAATCTTTGATGTCAGTGGGATAGTGGCCCCCAGAAGAGAATGGCGTCCCGAATCTTTGGTGTCAGTAGGATAGTGGCCCCCAGAAGAGAATAGCGTCCCAAATCTTTGGTGTCAGTAGGATAGTGGCCCCCAGAAGAGAATAGCGTCCCAAATCTTTGGTGTCAGTAGGATAGTGGCCCCCAGAAGAGAATAGCGTCCCAAATCTTTGGTGTCAGTGGGATAGTGGCCCCCAGAAGAGAATAGCGTCCCAAATCTTTGGTGTCAGTAGGATAGTGGCCCCCAGAAGAGAATAGCTTCCCAAATCATTGGTGTCAGTGGGATAGTGGCACAACACAGGAGAACATCCTCCCAAATCATTGGTGTCAGTGGGATAGTGGCCCCACACAGGAGAACATCCTCCCAAATCATTGGTGTCAGTGGGATAGTGGCCCCCAGAAGAGACCCACGTAAAACAGAATCGCAGTTTACCTTCTCTTTAACAGTTTCCATCTCATTTCCTGTTCATTCTGTAGGACAGGAAGTAAGGAAAAATCTCCCCAACAGAACAAAGATGGAAACCCCCCAATCAGGGTTCAGTATTGTCCCTTTATTCTGCATTATTATCAGACGTATTATTGGATGAGACCCCGGCCTCTGGTCACATGTCCGGGGTAACTGGCAGTGGGCGGAGTTGGGAACACCTGGCCGGGCTATTCGCACACACATGAGTATCGGTCGTACTTTGGGACATTCTGGTGCTTCTGAATGTTCATGTTGTATATAAATCATGGTAAGTCGCTGTTCATTCTGTTACTTTTCAGATTTTGAACCCTCTTGTATCCAAAGCACAGCTGTCCCAGACGTTACAGTCCCGCCTCACCAGCTGCAAGATTCTCGGGAAAATAGCCAACAAGTTCGAGTCTCACATGTAAGTACAGCGGCACAGTGCCATTCCGGGAACGGATGGACACCATACTGTACTGGGGAGCTGAACTCCAGGCGCAAATCATTGGTGTCAGTGGGATAGTGGCCCCCAGAGCAGAATAGCCTCCCAAATCATTGGTGTCAGTGGAATAGTGGCCCCTAGAAGAGAATAGCCTCCCAAATCATTGGTGTCAGTGGGATAGTGGCCCCCAGAGCAGAATAGCCTCTCAAATCATTGGTGTCAGTGGGATAGTGGCTCCCAGAGCAGAATAGCCTCCCAAATCATTGGTGTCAGTGGGATAGTGGCCCCCAGAGCAGAATAGCCTCCCAAATCATTGGTGTCAGTGGGATAGTGGCCCCCAGAGCAGAATAGCCTCCCAAATCATTGGTGTCAGTGGGATAGTGGCCCCCAGAGCAGAATAGCCTCCCAAATCATTGGTGTCAGTGGGATAGTGGCCCCTAGAAGAGAATAGCCTCCCAAATCATTGGTGTCAGTGGGATAGTGGCCCCCAGAGCAGAATAGCCTCCCAAATCATTGGTGTCAGTGGGATAGTGGCTCCCAGAGCAGAATAGCCTCCCAAATCATTGGTGTCAGTGGGATAGTGGCCCCCAGAAGAGAATAGCCTCCCAAATCATTGGTGTCAGTGGGATAGTGGCCCCCAGAGCAGAATAGCCTCCCAAATCATTGGTGTCAGTGGGATAGTGGCCCCTAGAAGAGAATAGCCTCCCAAATCATTGGTGTCAGTGGGATAGTGGCCCCCAGAAGAGAATAGCCTCCCAAATCATTGGTGTCAGTGGGATAGTGGCCCCCAGAAGAGAATAGCCTCCCAAATCATTGGTGTCAGTGGGATAGTGGCCCCCAGAAGAGAATAGCCTCCCAAATCATTGGTGTCAGTGGGATAGTGGCCCCCAGAGCAGAATAGCCTCCCAAATCATTGGTGTCAGTGGGATAGTGCCCCCAGAAGAGAATCCCCCCCGCCAAATCATTGATGTCAATAGGATAGTGGCCCCTAGAAGAGAATAGCCTCCCAAATAGCCGTATTTGTGTTTCTTTTGTATCTTCTGCAAATTACATCACCAATCTTGTCTCCAAATATCACCCAAACCGTCCTCTTCACTCCTCGCACGACCTCCTGCTCTCTGGCTCCCTTGTCTCCTCCTCCCATGCTCGTCTCCAGGACTTCTCCAGAGCTTCCCCCATCTTCTGGAACTCTCTACCCCAATCCATCAGACTATCGCCTACTCTGCTCACTTTTAGGCGATCTCTGAAAATCGATCTCTTCAGGGAAGCCTATCCTGCCCTCAGCTAATGATGGAATCTTCTATTCCTCCCACCAGTCCATCCCCCACAGTTACTACCTTTTGTACCACTAGCCCCTCCCTCCTAGATTGTAAGCTCCCAGGATCAGGGCCCTCCCTCTTAGATTGTAAGCTCCCAGGATCAGGGCCCTCCCTCCTAGATTGTAAGCTCCCAGGATCAGGGCCCTCCTATCCCTCTTGTATTGATCTGTATTGTTGCTGTATTGTCTCCTGTTATATTGTACAGCGCTGAGCACACTGTTGGCGCCATAAATCCTGTATAATAATAATAATCTTCAGAGCAGCATGTGACTTGTGTATTGCAGAGTAAAGCGAGACATCCTCCCCCTAGTGGAGTCCCTGTGTCAGGACGTGGAATACGAAGTTCGTTCTTGTATGTGCCGCCAACTTGAATACATCGCCCAGGGCATAGGGTAAGCCGAGCGTCTTCACACGGAAGGATCTGGAAGTGTATATCGGAGAGATGTTATTCAACACGTCAATACTGTATTCAAATGTTGCATGCGATCCACACGAGTATTTGGGGGTATAGAGAGGTTGCATGCGATCCACACGAGTATTTGGGGGCGTAGAGAGGTTGCATGCGATCCACACGAGTATTTGGGGGCGTAGAGAGGTTGCATGCGATCCACACGAGTATTTGGGGGCATAGAGAGGTTGCATGCGATCCACACGAGTATTTGGGGGCATAGAGAGGTTGCATGCGATCCACACGAGTATTTGGGGGCGTAGAGAGGTTCTAGAACATCACGTGAATCTGAGACTGGGGCTTAGTAGCACATTGCTCTTGGGTAGAAAATGGATTGTGCAAAAGTGGATTTCGCCACATTCACTGTGTCAGGACCTGGATCTGAACCTGCGACCTCTGCTGTGTCTGGCAGTATCTCTTCTTGCTGAGCCACCTGAAATGCTGGCCAGCTCCCTGCTTGATTCCATAGACAATCTTGCCTTGTGTCTTTCTGGTGAACCTTGAACCCTTTGCTCCTCCCTTGAACTTCCTATTTAAGCCATGCCTTTGTACTTCCTGTTTGCCAGATTATTATATCCAGGTGATGTCTGTCTGGCTCTTCACTCTCCTACTGCCATCTGTATCTTGGCTCCCACTCGTCACCGACCTTTGGCTTGTTCTACTGTGCCTCTGCTTGATCCCAACCGAGGACCTCTTGTTACTGACCTTTGGCTTGTTCTTCTACTGTGCTTCAGCTGGATCCCAACCTGGGACCACTCATTACCAACTTTTGGCTTGTTCTTCTACTGTGCCTCTGCTTGATCCCAACCTGGGACCACTCATTATTGACCTTTGGCTTGTTCTTCTACTGTGCCTCTGCTTGATCCCAACCTAGGACCACTCATTATTGACCTTTTGGCTTGTTCTTCTACTGTGCCTCTGCTTGATCTCAACCTGGGACCACTCATTATTGACCTTTGGCTTGTTCTTCTACTGTGCCTCTGCTTGATCCCAACCTAGGACCACTCATTACTGACCTTTGGCTTGTTCTTCTACTGTGCCTCTGCTTGATCTCAACCTGGGACCACTCATTACTGACCTTTGGCTTGTTCTTCTACTGTGCCTCTGCTTGATCTCAATCTGGGACCACTCATTACTGACCTTTGGCTTGTTCTTCTACTGTGCCTCTGCTTGATCTCAACCTGGGACCACTCATTATTGACCTTTGGCTTGTTCTTCTACTGTGCCTCTGCTTGATCTCAACCTGGGACCACTCATTACTGACCTTTGGCTTGCTCTTCTACTGTGCCTCTGCTTGATCTCAACCTGGGACCACTCATTACTGACCTTTGGCTTGCTCTTCTACTGTGCCTCTGCTTGATCCCAACCTAGGACCACTCATTATTGACCTTTGGCTTGTTCTTCTACTGTGCCTCTGCTTGATCCCAACCTAGGACCACTCATTATTGACCTTTGGCTTGTTCTTCTACTGTGCCTCTGCTTGATCTCAACCTGGGACCACTTGATACCGACCTTTGGTTTGTTCCTCGTACGTTTCCTCTTGATCCCAATGGGCAACCAGTTGTCCCCACCCTTTGGCTTGTTTACTTACTACGCTTCTGCTTGATCCCTACCTGCTGTATCTGCTACTGGACCCCAGCCTGCACCCCTCCTGGTGGGGAGATCCTGAGGACCGCAACCTGGTACTAATACACAGAAAAATCTATCCCCACCATCAGGAGCTCTAGCTCTGGGGAACATCGGTTAGTGCTTGGACTCCGCACCTCGGGTGAGCCTGCTGGTTGGTGGGAGTCTCTACTGCTACTGGTCTCCAAGCCTGACCCCGGCTGTTCGGGGGAATGGATATCGGGATCGGAGCAGAAGATCAGGGTGGACTCTCTTCAGGTCCGCGGTTTGGTGCGAGAGATGACACAAGCTCAGCAATGTTGGCGTGATAATTTTGTTTGTTTTTTGTAACTTTTTGGATGAGGTTCATTTTGTGTCAAGATCTTACGCAGAGCTACAACCCCCCCCCCCCATGTGACAGTGTGTGAGCAGCCAATCACAGAGCACCGGTGCTGTCACTTGAAAAGGAAAGGGCAGAGTCACATGCTCCTCCATATTTGGGAATATCCTGTCTTTCTCTTCGCTCTCAGCAGCCAATTGGAGGAACAAACCCAATGGCAGTTGTGATACATTCATGGGCAGTTTTTCCATTGATGTCCCACACCCCGTGAATTTACCGTATATCACAAGAGCTGACAATCTAATTTCCTCCAGGGAGCCCAGTGAGCCAGCGTACATCCACATGCTTCATCAAATGAATCTTGATGCCTCAATACTATCTGACACGGGGGCGGGACTTGTCATGGCGCCATTCTGTTCACTGATATATTCTGCCGTACGACGATCGACTTCCTACGGCAAACTGCGCTACTTCTGTCATCAATCGAATCTCTTGTGGAATGAATGTGATGAAGTTTTCTTGAAAGGAAGTCGATGTCCTCAGGAAATATTCGAGTTGTCAGCCTTATAATTAGGTAATTCCCAGAATGCCGAGCTAAAGGAGAGAAATACAGAAGAATCCCCGAAACATCGTCCATTCCCTTGTATAGATCTCGGGGTAAAGTGTTTTTTTTTAACCGCTTAACCCCTTCCAGTCCGGACACTCCCCCCCCCTTCCAGTCCGGACACTCCCCCCCCCCACTTCCAGTCCGGACACTTTCCCCCCCTTCCAGTCCGGACACTTTCCCCCCTTCCAGTCCGGACACTTTCACCACCTTCCAGTCCGGACACTTTCCCCCCCTTCCAGTCCGGACACTTTCCCCCCCTTCCAGTCCGGACACTTTCCCCCCCTTCCAGTCCGGACACTTTCCCCCCCTTCCAGTCCGGACACTTTCCCCCCTTCCAGTCCGGACACTTTCACCACCTTCCAGTCCGGACACTTTCCCCCCCTTCCAGTCCGGACACTTTCCCCCCCTTCCAGTCCGGACACTTTCCCCCCCTTCCAGTCCGGACACTTTCCCCCCCTTCCAGTCCGGACACTTTCACCCCCTTACAGTCCGGACACTTTCCCCCCTTCCAGTCCGGACACTTTCACCACCTTCCAGTCCGGACACTTTCCCCCCCCCTTCCAGTCCGGACACTTTCACCACCTTCCAGTCCGGACACTTTCACCCCCCTTCCAGTCCGGACACTTTCACCACCTTCCAGTCCGGACACTTTCCCCCCCTTCCAGTCCAGACACTTTCCCCCCCCCCCTTCCAGTCCAGACACTTTCCCCCCCCCCCCTTCCAGTCCGGACACTTTCCCCCCCTTCCAGTCCGGACACTTTCCCCCCCTTCCAGTCCGGACACTTTCCCCCCCTTCCAGTCCGGACACTTTCCCCCCCCCCTTCCAGTCCGGACACTTTCCCCCCCCCCCTTCCAGTCCGGACACTTTCCCCCCCCCCTTCCAGTCCGGACACTTTCACCACCTTCCAGTCCGGACACTTTCCCCCCCCCTTCCAGTCCGGACACTTCCCCCCCCCCCTTCCAGTCCGGACACTTTCCCCCCCTTCCAGTCCGGACACTTTCCCCCCCTTCCAGTCCGGACACTTTCCCCCCCTTCCAGTCCGGACACTTTCACCCCCTTCCTGTTATGACACTTTCACCCCCTTCCAGTCCGGACACTTCCCCCCCTTCCAGTCCGGACACTTTCACCCCCTTCCAGTCCGGACACTTTCCCCCCTTCCAGTCCGGACACTTTCCCCCCCTTCCAGTCCGGACACTTTCACCCCCTTCCTGTTATGACACTTTCACCCCCTTCCAGTCCGGACACTTTCCCCCCCTTCCAGTCTGGACACTTTCCCCCCCTTCCAGTCCGGACACTTTCCCCCCCTTCCAGTCCGGACACTTCCCCCCCTTCCAGTCCGGACACTTTCCCCCCCTTCCAGTCCGGACACTTTCCCCCCCTTCCAGTCCGGACACTTCTCCCCCCCTTCCTGTCCGGACACTTTCCCCCCTTCCCGGTCCGGACACTTTCACCCCCTTCCAGTCCGGACGCTTTCCCCCCCTTCCAGTCCGGACACTTTCCCCCCCTTCCAGTCCGGACACTTTCACCCCCTTCCAGTCCGGACACTTTCACCCCCTTCCAGTCCGGACACTTTCACCCCCTTCCAGTCCGGACACTTTCCCCCCTTCCAGTCCGGACACTTTCACCCCCTTCCAGTCCGGACACTTTCCCCCCTTCCCGGTCCGGACACTTTCCCCCCTTCCCAGTCCGGACACTTTCCCCCCCTTCCAGGCCAATTTTCAGCTTTCAGCGCTATCACACTTTGAATGACAATTGCGCGGTCATGCAACACTGCACCCGTATGAATTTTTATCATTTTTTTGAGACAGATAAAACATTTTTTTGTTATTTATTCACCACTGGGATTTTTATTTTTTTTGCTACGTAAATGAAAAAGTTCAAACATTTTGAAAAAAGGTGTTTTTCTTATAAAATTTTGCAAATAAATAATATTTCATCATAAATCTTGGCCAAAATGTATTCAGTTATCTTTTTAGTAAAAAAAACAAAATGGTTTATAACCAAAAATTATAATTTTTAAAAAAAAATGTTTACATTTTTATTTTATTTGTTTATATCATTTATTTATTTATTTAACATACTGTCACTCCCAGCACACAGTTAACCCTTTGATCGCCCTTCACATTAACCCCTTCCTGCCCAGTGCCATTAGTACAGTGTCAGGCTTTTTTTTAGGACTGATCACTGTATTGGTGTCACTGGGGATGTCAGTGACACCAAGTCAGTTCCCCTCCCCCCAGTGTCAGAATGTCCGCCGCAGTTCCGCTATAAGTTGCTGATCGCCGCCATTACTAGTAGAAAAAAATCCCAGTATATATCCCGCCATTTGTAGACGCTATAACTTTCACGTACACCAATTAATTTACACGGATTGGAGTAGAATACATTTTGGCCGAAATTTTTGACGGAATTTGATTTTTTAACATTTTTTTACAGGACATCTTTAATAGCAAAAAGTCCGAAATATTTTTTTTTTTCTTAAAAAAATAAAAACCTCACAGGCGATCAAATACCACCGAAAGAAAGCTCAATTCGTGGGGAAAAAGCATGTAAATGTCATGTGGGTGCAGCGTTGCATGACCGCGCAATTGTCAAAGTAACGCAGCTCCGTAACACAAAAAATGGCCTGGTCAGGAAGGAGGGGGAGGGGTTAAGGTGTCTGGTTATTTGCATGCTTACAGTTGTTGGTGTTTCAGTGATGTCACCGCTCTCTAGTGAATGGATAGGCTGCATTCTCAGTGATGTCACCGCTCTCTAGTGAATGGATAGGCTGCATTCTCAGTGATGTCACTGCTCTCTAGTGAATGGATAGGCTGCATTCTCGGTGATGTCACTGCTCTCTAGTGAATGGATAGGCTGCATTCTCGGTGATGTCACCGCTCTCTAGTGAATGGATAGGCTGCATTCTCGGTGATGTCACTGCTCTCTAGTGAATGGATAGGCTGCATTCTCGGTGATGTCACCGCTCTCTAGTGAATGGATAGACTGCATTCTCGGTGATGTCACCGCTCTCTAGTGAATGGATAGGCTGCATTCTCAGTGATGTCACCGCTCTCTAGTCAATGGATAGGCTGCATTCTCAGTGATGTCACCGCTCTCTAGTCAATGGATAGGCTGCATTCTCAGTGATGTCACCGCTCTCTAGTGAATGGATAGGCTGCATTCTCAGTGATGTCACCGCTCTCTAGTGAATGGATAGGCTGCATTCTCAGTGATGTCACTGCTCTCTAGTGAATGGATGGGCTGCATTCTCGCGGTGATGTCACCGCTCTCTAGTGAATGGATGGGCTGCATTCTCGCGGTGATGTCACCGCTCTCTAGTGAATGGATAGGCTGCATTCTCAGTGATGTCACCGCTCTCTAGTGATTGGATAGGCTGCATTCTCGGTGATGTCACCGCTCTCTAGTGAATGGATGGGCTGCATTCTCAGTGATGTCACCGCTCTCTAGTGAATGGATGGGCTGCATTCTCAGTGATGTCACCACTCTCTAGTGAATGGATAGGCTGCATTCTCAGTGATGTCACTGCTCTCTAGTGAATGGATGGGCTGCATTCTCGCGGTGATGTCACCGCTCTCTAGTGAATGGATAGGCTGCATTCTCAGTGATGTCACCGCTCTCTAGTGAATGGATGGGCTGCATTCTCAGTGATGTCACCGCTCTCTAGTGAATGGATGGGCTGCATTCTCGCGGTGATGTCACCGCTCTCTAGTGAATGGATGGGCTGCATTCTCGCGGTGATATCACCGCTCTCTAGTGAATGGATGGGCTGCATTCTCGCGGTGATGTCACCGCTCTCTAGTGAATGGATGGGCTGCATTCTCGCGGTGATGTCACCGCTCTAGTGAATGGATAGGCTGCATTCTCAGTGATGTCACCGCTCTCTAGTGATTGGATAGGCTGCGTTCTCAGTGATGTCACCGCTCTCTAGTGAATGGATAGGCTGCATTCTCGGTGATGTCACCGCTCTCTAGTGAATGGATAGGCTGCATTCTCAGTGATGTCACCGCTCTCTAGTGAATGGATGGGCTGCATTCTCGCGGTGATGTCACCGCTCTCTAGTGAATGGATAGGCTGCATTCTCAGTGATGTCACTGCTCTCTAGTGATTGGATAGGCTGCATTCTCAGTGATGTCACCGCTTTCTAGTGATTGGATAGGCTGCATTCTCGGTGATGTCACCGCTCTCTAGTGAATGGATAGGCTGCATTCTCAGTGATGTCACCGCTCTCTAGTGATTGGATAGGCTGCATTCTCAGTGATGTCACCGCTTTCTAGTGATTGGATAGGCTGCATTCTTGGTGATGTCACCGCTCTCTAGTGATTGGATAGGCTGCACTCACGTTGATGTCATCGCTCTCTAGTGATTGGATAGGCTGCACTCACGTTGATGTCATCGCTCTCTAGTGAATGGATAGGCTGCATTCTCAGTGATGTCACTGCTCTCTAGTGAATGGATAGGCTGCATTCTCAGTGATGTCACCGCTCTCTAGTGATTGGATAGGCTGCACTCGCGGTGATGTCACTGGTCTCCAATTGCGGTGCCCAATTTTAAATAAAGTACATATGCGCGGTGTGATTTTGCGCACATTTACAAAGCTCTAAGTGTGATTGAAGGGTGCGATGTTGTGAATGGGCTCGCCGTAGATTAGTCGTCACGCTGCGATCTTTGGTTGTAGCGCACATAAAATGCGACAATGTGAATGGGCCCCAAAACCCGCCAGGGGTTCTCATTCCTCCCTTCTGCATCCAAAGCTACAAGAAAAGTTCTGTCTGTGGATACAATGTAATTCCTGAGAATTGTCTTTCTCGCCGTGTGTGGGATTCGTGTTTGTCAGGTTGACCGCGGCCCCCTCAGCCCGCTCCCCCCCCTCAGCCCGCTCCCCCCCCTCGCTCCCCCCCCTCGCTGTGCCCCCCCTTTCCCCTGCACTCTTTCAGCCCACAAGTACGCCTCCATCAGACACTTCAGAACGATCCGTACACAATAGTATAGCGGGTGCCCTCTGCGGGGGCGTTCTCGTGTTCCCGAAGCCCCCACAAGCGGCAGATACGGGGGTGCAGTCGCGTCAGGAATCATGAAAAGATGCGAACAATGACACACCGACGGGGGAAATGTCACCGGCAGACGAACGTGGAAATGGCGCCTTGTGCTCAGCGCTCGCCGTCTCCTTCGCTGAGTCACCGCCGAGCGTCTCTTCAATAGGCGAGGAACAATGGCCGCATCTGCTCTCCGCGTGATGACTAAATCGTTCACCTTCGTAGTGCGGCGCCCCGACCGCCCGCCAGATGACCACCTAATATAATTCATATCGAAGGTTATCGCAATGTTCCCTGCCATGCGGGAGAGAGATTATAGGGGAACTCCAGAGGGAAAAGTACGCACTCCTATGCTGGGTGTACAGACCCGGGAACTCAGCACAGGGATGGTGGGATCTCCTCATAATGGGCACAGCGGGTGTACAGACCCTGGAACTCAGCACAGGGATGATGGGAACCCCTCATAATGGGCATAGCGGGTGTACAGACCCGGGAACTCAGCACAGGGATGGTGGGAACCCCTCATAATGGGCATAGCGGGTGTACAGACCCGGGAACTCAGCACAGGGATGGTGGGAACCCCTCATAATGGGCATAGCGGGTGTACAGACCCGGGAACACAGCACAGGGATGGTGGGAACCCCTCATAATGGGCATAGCGGGTGTACAGACCCGGGAACTCAGCACAGGGATGGTGGGAACCCCTCATAATGGACACAGCAGGTGTACAGACCCGGGAACTCAGCACAGGGATGGTGGGAACCCCTCATAATGGGCATAGCGGGTGTACAGACCGGGGAACTCAGCACAGGGATGGTGGGAACCCCTCATAATGGGCATAGCGGGTGTACAGACCCGGGAACTCAGCACAGGGATGGTGGGAACCCCTCATAATGGGCATAGCGGGTGTACAGACCTGGGAACTCAGCACAGGGATGGTGGGAACCCCTCATAATGGGCATAGCGGGTGTACAGACCCGGGAACTCAGCACAGGGATGGTGGGAACCCCTCATAATGGGCATAGCGGGTGTACAGACCCGGGAACTCAGCACAGGGATGGTGGGAACCCCTCATAATGGGCACAGTGGGTGTACAGACCCGGGAACTCAGCACAGGGATGGTGGGAACCCCTCATATTGGGCACAGCGGGTGTGCAGACCGGGGAATTAAGCACAGGGATGGTGGGAACCCCTCATATTGGGCACAGCGGGTGTGCAGACCGGGGAACTCAGCACAGGGATGGTGGGAACCCCTCATAATGGGCACAGCAGGTGTGCAGACCTGGGAACTCAGTACAGGGATGGTGGGAACCCTTGATTAGAGCTCCCCCTGATGGACAGGCAGGGTAAGTACAGTATCAGTTTGGCTTATTAAGAGAACCTGTCCTGACAATGTAACCAATGTGCTGTAATTCGGTGATTTGTGTCTTCTGCATCCCTCCAGATGATATTCATGTGTCATTATTCTTTGTTGCAGGACAGAATTAACAAAATCAGCCATCCTCCCCGAGCTGGTGGAACTGGCGAGGGATGAGGGGAGCAGCGTGCGACTGTCAGCCTTCGAGACACTGGTCAATCTGCTGGTTATGTTCGATCACGGTATGTGCAGACTGGTTATGTTCGATCACGGTATGTGCGGACTGGTTATGTTCGATCACGGTATGTGTAGACTGGTTATGTTCGATCACGGTATGCGTAGACTGGTTATATTCGATCACGGTATGTGTAGACTGGTTATGTTCGATCACGGTATGCGTAGACTGGTTATGTTCGATCACGGTATGCGTAGACTGGTTATATTCGATCACGGTATGTGTAGACTGGTTATATTCGATCACGGTATGCGTAGACTGGTTATGTTCGATCACGGTATGTGTAGACTGGTTATGTTCGATCACGGTATGTGTAGACTGGTTATGTTCGATCACGGTATGTGTAGACTGGTTATATTCGATCACGGTATGTGTAGACTGGTTATGTTCGATCATGGTATGTGCAGACTGGTTATGTTCGATCACGGTATGTGTGGACTGGTTATGTTCGATCACGGTATGTGCGGACTGGTTATGTTCGATCACGGTATGTGCAGACTGGTTATGTTCGATCACGGTATGTGCAGACTGGTTATGTTCGATCACGGTATGTGCGGACTGGTTATGTTCGATCACGGTATGCGTAGACTGGTTATGTTCGATCACGGTATGCGTAGACTGGTTATGTTCGATCACGGTATGTGTAGACTGGTTATGTTCGATCACGGTATGCGTAGACTGGTTATGTTCGATCACGGTATGCGTAGACTGGTTATGTTCGATCACGGTATGCGTAGACTGGTTATGTTCGATCACGGTATGTGTAGACTGGTTATATTCGATCACGGTATGTGTAGACTGGTTATGTTCGATCATGGTATGTGCAGACTGGTTATGTTCGATCACGGTATGTGTGGACTGGTTATGTTCGATCACGGTATGTGCAGACTGGTTATGTTTGATCACGGTATGTGCGGACTGGTTATGTTCGATCACGGTATGTGTAGACTGGTTATGTTCGATCACGGTATGTGCAGACTGGTTATGTTCGATCACGGTATGTGCGGACTGGTTATGTTCGATCACGGTATGTGCAGACTGGTTATGTTCGATCACGGTATGTGCGGACTGGTTATGTTCGATCACGGTATGCGTAGACTGGTTATGTTCGATCACGGTATGTGTAGACTGGTTATATTCGATCACGGTATGTGTAGACTGGTTATATTCGATCACGGTATGTGTAGACTGGTTATATTCGATCACGGTATGCGTAGACTGGTTATGTTCGATCACGGTATGTGTAGACTGGTTATGTGCGATCACGGTATGTGTAGACTGGTTATATTCGATCACGGTATGTGTGGACTGGTTATGTTCGATCATGGTATGTGTAGACTGGTTATGTTCGATCATGGTATGTGCAGACTGGTTATGTTCGATCACGGTATGTGTGGACTGGTTATGTTCGATCACGGTATGTGTGGACTGGTTATGTTCGATCACGGTATGTGCAGACTGGTTATGTTTGATCACGGTATGTGCGGACTGGTTATGTTCGATCACGGTATGTGCAGACTGGTTATGTTCGATCACGGTATGTGCGGACTGGTTATGTTCGATCACGGTATGTGTAGACTGGTTATGTTCGATCACGGTATGTGTGGACTGGTTATGTTCGATCACGGTATGTGCGGACTGGTTATGTTCGATCACGGTATGCGTAGACTGGTTATGTTCGATCACGGTATGTGCGGACTGGTTATGTTCGATCACGGTATGTGCGGACTGGTTATGTTCGATCACGGTATGCGTAGACTGGTTATGTTCAATCACGGTATGTGTAGGCTGGTTATGTTCGATCACGGTATGTGTAGACTGGTTATGTTCGATCACGGTATGTGTAGACTGGTTATGTTCGATCACGGTATGTGTAGGCTGGTTATGTTCGATCACGGTATGTGTAGACTGGTTATGTTCGATCACGGTATGTGTAGACTGGTTATGTTCGATCACGGTATGTGTAGGCTGGTTATGTTCGATCACGGTATGTGTAGACTGGTTATGTTCGATCACGGTATGTGTAGGCTGGTTATGTTCGATCACGGTATGCGTAGACTGGTTATGTTCGATCACGGTATGTGTAGACTGGTTATGTTCGATCACGGTATGCGTAGACTGGTTATGTTCGATCACGGTATGTGTAGGCTGGTTATGTTCGATCACGGTATGTGTAGACTGGTTATGTTCGATCACGGTATGTGTAGGCTGGTTATGTTCGATCACGGTATGTGTAGACTGTAGCTGTGTATATTCAGTGCCTTTTCTCCAGCCTAGGCAAAGGGCTGTGAGAATGTAAATGACGCGTCCCCTGAGAACTAGGAGCGCGCCTCTCATTCTGTCTTGCGATCAGGAATCGGTCTGATTGATTCCCGATCATGTGATCACTATGATAGCCAATCAGGGTGACCATGGCAGTTCATTGACATACAAGCATCTCCTGGCTGCAGCTGGAGCCGTGCCTTCCGTTCTCTCTCTGTAACTTCGCTGTGCACCGCGGAATACAGTGCAGGAAATGTGTATTTGCTCCCCTGGCTGATGCTGAATGTTCGCCCCTCACACAGAAATGATCGGTCTAACAATGGAATGTTCGCCCCTCACACAGAAATGATTGGTCTAACAATGGAACGTTCGCCCCTCACACAGAAATGATCGGTCTAACAATGGAACGTTCGCCCCTTACACAGAAACGATCGGTCTAACAATGGAATGTTCGCCCCTCACACAGAAATGATCGGTCTAACAATGGAATGTTCGCCCCTCACACAGAAATGATCGGTCTAACAATGGAATGTTCGCCCCTCACACAGAAACAATCGGTCTAACAATGGAATGTTCGCCCCTCACACAGAAATGATCGGTCTAACAATGGAATGTTCGCCCCTCACACAGAAACGATCGGTCTAACAATGGAATGGTCGCCCCTCACACAGAAATGATCGGTCTAACAATGGAATGTTCGCCCCTCACACAGAAACGATCGGTCTAACAATGGAATGTTCGGTGTAACACTGAGAGACAGAATACAACAACAAATTCAGCAGAAATGCGTCTAACAAATGATGATCCACAAACCACACATTATGTTGCTCGCCGTGGCGGACTCCCCGTGACAGATTATTGGTGTGCCTGATTCTATCCATCCTCTTGTACATTGCTCTTCATTATGGGCAATAAATGAGTTTTACGGCTATACTTAGAGGCGCCTTTCCTCCTCCTTCTCTGTACATATACTATCCAGCACACCTGTCATTATACATAGGAACTGACATTAGCGTATAAGCACTTAATATTGTCATTTTAATATAGTGTATAATACATTTTTTTCTCTTCATTAATGTTCGATGTGTAAGATCTTTCAAAACTGTATGACAGGACCTCCTAAGCCTGTTGTGTCCCTCCAGATGACCGGAGTCAGGTTGTCCTCCCGCTGGTGAAATCGTTTTGTGAGAAGTCTTTCAAGGCTGACGAATCTGTCCTCACATCGCTGTCATTACACTTAGGGAAGCTCTGCCATGGCCTGCAAGGTGGGTTCCCGACTTACACTTCCATCAGGGCGACTATTCCCATGGACTATACAGGAAGCAGAGCTCTGAAAGGGGAAATAGGAAAGGGCTTTGGTGCTCCAGGAGTGCCGAGTTCCTGCTTGTTGCTCCATCGCCTGAAATTGTCTTGTATCTGTTTTCTGGTGTCTTCTCTGTGCCTTTGCGCTACATTGTTCTCTGTAAGATCACGGTGTACACCGCACTGAGCATGCACCACAGTTTCTTTTGTTTTCTTTACTTCTTTCTTTCTCCTTTCCTTCTCTTTCCATTCCTTCCATTTCTTCTCTTCCTTTCTTTCCTCCCTCCCTCCCCCCCTTTCCTTTCCTTTCCTTTCCTTTCCTTTCCTTCCCTTTTCTTCCTCAATCCCTTCCTCCTTTCTTTTCTTTCTGCATCCTCTCCTCTCTTCCTTTTTTACTTTCCTTCTTCCTATCTTTGTTTCCTTTCCACCCTCCTCCATTCCTTTTTTCTTTTCTTTTTCTTTCCTTTCTTCCCATCTCTCTCACTCTCTTTTTTTATTTCCTTGAAAAAATAAATTAATGCAAAATTAAAATTTATTTTGCTTGACTTCGCTGACAAGACAGATCTGTTATACTTATGTCTGCCTGATATCTCTTATTTATCTATCTATCTATCTATTATCTATCTATCTATCTATCTATCTATCTATCTATCTATCTATCTATCTATTATCTATCTATCTATCTATTATCTATCTATCTATTATCTATCTATCTATCTATCTATCTATCTATTATCTATCTATCTATCTATCTATCTATCTATCTATCTATTATCTATCTATCTATCTATCTATCTATTATCTATCTATCTATCTATTATCTATCTATCTATTATCTATCTATCTATCTATCTATCTATCTATTATCTATCTATCTATCTATCTATCTATCTATCTATCTATTATCTATCTATCTATCTATCTATCTATCTATTATCTATCTATCTATCTATCTATCTATCTATCTATCTATCTATCTATCTATCTATCTATTATCTATCTATCTATCTATCTATCTATCTATTATCTATCTATCTATCTATCTATCTATTATCTATCTATCTATCTATCTATCTATCTATCTATTATCTATCTATCTATCTATCTATCTATCTATCTATCTATCTATCTATCTATTATCTATCTATCTATTATCTATCTATCTATCTATTATCTATCTATCTATCTATCTATCTATCTATCTATCTATCTATCTATCTATTATCTATCTATCTATCTATTATCTATCTATCTATTATCTATCTATCTATCTATCTATCTATCTATTATCTATCTATCTATCTATCTATCTATCTATCTATCTATCTATCTATTATCTATCTATCTATCTATCTATCTATCTATTATCTATCTATCTATCTATCTATCTATCTATCTATCTATCTATCTATCTATTATCTATCTATCTATCTATCTATCTATCTATTATCTATCTATCTATCTATCTATCTATCTATTATCTATCTATCTATCTATCTATCTATCTATCTATTATCTATCTATCTATCTATCTATCTATCTATCTATCTATCTATCTATTATCTATCTATCTATCTATCTATCTATCTATTATCTATCTATCTATCTATCTATCTATCTATTATCTATCTATCTATCTATCTATCTATCTATCTATCTATCTATTATCTATCTATCTATCTATCTATCTATCTATTATCTATCTATCTATCTATCTATCTATTATCTATCTATCTATCTATCTATCTATCTATCTATTATCTATCTATCTATCTATCTATCTATCTATCTATCTATCTATTATCTATCTATCTATTATCTATCTATCTATCTATCTATCTATCTATCTATCTATCTATTATCTATCTATCTATCTATCTATTATCTATCTATCTATCTATTATCTATCTATCTATCTATCTATCTATCTATCTATCTATCTATCTATCTATCTATTATCTATCTATCTATCTATTATCTATCTATCTATTATCTATCTATCTATCTATTATCTATCTATCTATCTATCTATCTATCTATCTATCTATCTATCTATCTATCTATTATCTATCTATCTATCTATCTATTATCTATCTATCTATCTATTATCTATCTATCTATCTATCTATCTATCTATCTATCTATCTATCTATCTATCTATCTATTATCTATCTATCTATCTATCTATTATCTATCTATCTATCTATTATCTATCTATCTATCTATCTATCTATCTATCTATTATCTATCTATCTATCTATCTATTATCTATCTATCTATCTATTATCTATCTATCTATCTATCTATCTATCTATCTATCTATTATCTATCTATCTATCTATTATCTATCTATCTATTATCTATCTATCTATCTATCTATCTATTATCTATCTATCTATCTATCTATCTATCTATCTATCTATTATCTATCTATCTATCTATCTATCTATTATCTATCTATCTATCTATCTATCTATTATCTATCTATCTATTATCTATCTATTATCTATCTATTATCTATCTATCTATCTATTATCTATCTATCTATCTATCTATCTATCTATCTATCTATCTATCTATTATCTATCTATCTATCTATCTATCTATCTATCTATCTATCTATTATCTATCTATCTATCTATTATCTATCTATCTATCTATCTATCTATTATCTATCTATCTATCTATCTATCTATCTATCTATCTATCTATTATCTATCTATCTATCTATCTATCTATCTATTATCTATCTATCTATCTATCTATCTATTATCTATCTATCTATCTATCTATCTATCTATTATCTATCTATCTATCTATCTATCTATCTATCTATCTATCTATCTATTATCTATCTATCTATTATCTATCTATCTATTATCTATCTATCTATCTATCTATCTATTATCTATCTATCTATCTATTATCTATCTATCTATCTATCTATCTATCTATCTATCTATCTATTATCTATCTATCTATCTATCTATTATCTATCTATCTATCTATTATCTATCTATCTATCTATCTATCTATCTATCTATCTATCTATCTATCTATCTATTATCTATCTATCTATCTATTATCTATCTATCTATTATCTATCTATCTATCTATTATCTATCTATCTATCTATCTATCTATCTATCTATCTATCTATTATCTATCTATCTATCTATCTATTATCTATCTATCTATCTATTATCTATCTATCTATCTATCTATCTATCTATCTATCTATCTATTATCTATCTATCTATCTATCTATTATCTATCTATCTATCTATTATCTATCTATCTATCTATCTATCTATCTATCTATCTATCTATCTATCTATTATCTATCTATCTATCTATCTATTATCTATCTATCTATCTATTATCTATCTATCTATCTATCTATCTATCTATCTATCTATCTATCTATTATCTATCTATCTATCTATCTATTATCTATCTATCTATTATCTATCTATCTA